>NW_020327593.1:0-30092 GCF_001858045.2 Oreochromis niloticus
GCTTCACATATTTGTTTGTTTTGTAGTTGCTGGTTTTTGCACACACTGGTTTGAATAGCATGTTTGTTTTAATAGGAAAACACCATACAGGAAAGTGTGACTGCAATAGAGAAGAAGAAACAACAGAACATTGTCAGAAATATGATGCTAAAAGAAGACAGTTGATCAAAAAGCTCAGTGATACGAAGGTCAAACTGGACTTGGTTGATTTATTTTGTTGGGGGGGCCAGGTAGGGGCACAGATTTGGAGAAGGGTGGCAGATGTAATTTGCAGATAATGTTAAAAAAAAATTCTACCAACTGTTAACCATAACCATAATTCAATATGCGCTTTTAACTCTTATTAGAATGAGGTTTTAACCACTACGGTGCAAAATTTTTAGATACTGCGCTGATGAAGTACAAGAGATACAATCAGTGCTCTGTCAGTGTTTACTCAGCATTCAAGGACAGCAATATTTGCATAGTATTTTTACTGACATGTAGTGCACATATGTTTTGGGCAAAAACATTTTTGAATATTAAAATACGAACATTTTTAACATACAATTGGCAAATTAGCCAATGCCAATGCAAAACTTTATCTGCCTATTAAAAAAAGAAGATAATCTTCTCACAAACTGGTTTGATTTTGAAACAGGAAAAAGTGGGGAACAAATGAAAAGACTAACATTTGAATGAAACCTGAAAGCAAGTAAATACTTTCTATGCTGCCTTATGGTAAACTTTGGTAATATTGATGTATAAAGAACAACACTGGCTGATGATGAAATACAGTCAGCTGACAGTATTAACCTGCAGGGCTGGACTGGGACAAAAAATCAGGCATTTTGACTACAGACCGGCCCACCAGGTATTAAAGCCATAAAGCCTTTGAATGAAACAAACGCTGTTGTGACAGTGATGTACACTGTCTTGTTGGTATATGTATGATTTCTATAAATTTTATGTCAGATAAAACTTTGTTCGCAAGATTCAGATAGTTATTTAATAACAGTATAAAGTATTTCTTTGTGCCCCCCTTCTCCCTGTTAATGCCCTACCTGGCCCCTGGCATAACTTTGCTAGAAAAAGATCCTGGTGTTATTTGTCTCTCAGAAACAGCTCATAACTTCCCTTCAACTCATTCATGTCACCTAAAAGGTAAACCCGTTTCTCCATCACCTGTTCAGCTCTGATGATTCAGTAAGGACATCTCCTGGTTTCATCTGCATGTTTCCCTCTCACCACATATCCAAACCGACATCATGACCAGCAGCTTTTACAGCTGTGGCTCCAGCAAACATCAGCTGATACTAGAAATTAATATTAAATCAATTCTAACAACAGCTGATCAAGCTTAAACGTGCTGCTGTTGTTTAACGCGACATCCGCTGGTTTCCTCTTTCTGGCGCAAAGTGGGCGAGAAATAAACGAGAGAGAAAAGCCGATCAGCTGATCATTGATCAGTTTCATGATTGAAGTAGCAACAGGAGAGGGGGGGAGAGAATCAGAGGGAAGAGGCAGCTGTGCAGCAAAGACACAGATAACTCCAGCTTGTGTCTTTTTTAATTCTAGCTAAAGTACGGGACAACTTTGTCTCTCTAGCTCATATGAAACGTGTAATTTTCTCTGAATGAGGGACCATTCCATTTTTTAAGGAGCCGTTGAATAAATAAAGTTCACTATCAGTAGCTGTAAACTTGGTTTATATCTGACCCAGATAGACTGCAGGTCATAACTTCTTACCTGAAGTTCAGTTCACCTGACACTCGGACTGGCGGCTGCCTCGGGTCTCTCCTCTGCTCCCGTTTCTGTCATGCACCAGCTGGCCTCCACCACTTGCTAATGTTACTGAATCTGTGGAAGCTACACCATAGCCACACCAACAACCGAGTTATTTTACATCCACCACCTCTCATTGTTCATGCCGTTACAAAAAAAAAAAAGTCATCAGCCACTGGCAAATGCCCGGTATGCCCGATGGCCAGTCAGCTGGCTCTACCTTTGCTAACATGAGGCTCATAGCGCAGAAGCCGATGCTGCATTCACTTACATCAGATATCTAGCTTCACTGTGAAACGTATCGTATATTGATATTTCTTGACTTTTATTGTTTTCGCTTGGGGTGGCACCTGGGGTGGCCAGTCTGGTTGGGGGGGTGGCCTGTGCCACCCCGCTGGACACACCACAGGAACTAGAGAAGTGAAAGGAGGGTGTTTGGGAGGATTTGAAGGATTTTTTTGACATTTCAGTTCACACTCCACGTCAGTTGGCGGCGGTAATGCACCATTTTGCTGTTGCGAACCGCCAATATAAAGAAGAAGAAGGTCGTCCATCTCGTTGTTCTACCTGTTCGCTGAGCTCCATGGAATTTCTGTGCCAAGAGTTTTGCTTGCCCATTAAGCAGTACCAGGAAGATAATTTTCAGACTTCACCACCATGCACATTAGCTGCGGGTCGCCACCTCCGTCAGGTTAACTGGTAGTTTTCATTCTCCCTGAGCAACATGGGCTGAATTTTGGGAGTCAGTTTAATTTATAGCAACAAGTTGAAACGTCAGTAGTGAATACTATACGGCACTGTCATGTTGGGAGAGCCGTATGCATGGGACCTGCTGACTTGTGGAGTTTAATCTGCTGACAGCAATCAGCACCTGAGCTGATTTCCTGATTAGAGTGTGATGTCACGCAAAAACCGGAATTGAACTAGCTTTTATTCTTTATTTTATTTCTTTTAAATGAAGTTTATTGAACAGCATACAAAAAGATAACGTATACAAAAGAACACGTGTGAAAGTTTGTCATGAGCTAGATTCGAAACCAGGCCTCCTGGTCTCAAGGCCAAACTGGTTCTCAGAATGCATGAACTAGTTTTTCAGCATCACTCTGAGACAGGATATTTCTAATTTGGAGATGGTGCGCAAGTGTTGTTTAATACAGGGAGTGCAGAATTATTAGGCAAGTTGTACTTTTGAGGAATAATTTTATTATTGAACAACAACCATGTTCTCAATGAACCCAAAAACTCATTAATATCAAAGCTGAATGTTTTGGAAGTAGTTTTTAGTTTGTTTTTAGCTTTACAACAAAAAACAAATATATACCCATTTCAATTATTTATTTTACCAGTGAAACCAATATAAACAAAACAAAAACAAATCAGCAACCAATATAGCCACCTTTCTTTGCAAGGACACTCAAAAGCCTGCCATCCATGGATTCTGTCAGTGTTTTGATCTGTTCACCATCAACATTGCGTGCAGCAGCAACCACAGCCTCCCAGACACTGTTCAGAGAGGTGTACTGTTTTCCCTCCTTGTAATGGTGAACATTTCAGAAACTTTTCAGTCACAGCTGAGCTGCAGTCTAATATGACCGTGCAGTCGGTTTCTCTTTTATACCCTTTCTTGCCAGCCACGCTGTGGAGTACTTGGAAAAATCATGTTTTTCTTGAAGGATGCAGACTTCTTCCTGTACCACTGCTTGAAGGTGGTGTCTTCCAGAACTGGCAGTCCTCAAAGCCCGAAAAGGCCCCACAAGTTCATCTTTGATGATACCAGCCCAAACCAGTCAGACTGGAGCTCTCTGCCCTTTACCAATCCAGCCACGGGCCCATCCATCTGGTCCATAAAACCTTAGAAAATCAGTCTTGAGATATTTCTGGCCCAGTCTTGACGTTTCAGCTTGTGTGTCTTGTTCAGTGGTGGTCGTCTTTCAGCCTTTCTTACCTTGGCCATGTCTCTGAGTATTGCACACCTTGTGCTTTTGGGCACTCCAGTGATGTTGCAGCTCTGAAATATGGCCAAACTTAGTGACTTAGTGATGGCCCGCTTGAAGCTGACGCTCCGGAGCGTGTGTCGAAAAAAACAACACACTGGTTCAGAAGAACTGTGTTGAGGCTTGCTTCGTTTGCTTCATTACGCACGAAGTGAATCATTTGCGGGATTTGTGGAGTGTCTTGATGGTGACAGATAGCAAACCACTGATCATTCTACTGAGAGATTTGGTTCTGTTGTGTGGGAGTATTTTGAGTTGATTCTGGTCAATCGGGTGGGTTTCCAGCTTTGTGTTCTGGCTGTTTGCTTTTGTTTTGTGGTCTGTATTTTATCTGAAATGGGAAAAACTTAAAATGTGAAAAATCTGCTTTTCATAATATAATATCATTAAATAACTTCCATTTGACTCGTAACATTTAATGTTTAATGTATTTTATTTAAAAAAATAATCTTAAATGTTAGTCTACAAAATGTGCAGCAATTTAATTTATTTATTCTCTTTAGTTGACAGTTTTGGAGCCATAACTGCATCTCTACCAGTTTTTCTGCACTCCAGCCTAGAGCTGGGCGATATGACCCAAAATTCATATCTCGATATTTTTTAGCTGGATGGCGATATAAGATATATATCTCGATAATTTTTTTTAAGCCATAAAGTAAGAACAAAAAGAGAGTTCTTAGTCAAAGCTGTGTCCCAGATGTCACACAGGCACTTTTATTAACATACAGCATAGATGTACTTGGAAAAAAAACTACTCAAAAATAAATTAAATGCATCATGTTTTTAATTTGCAAGTTCATAAGCATTTTCCATTTCCATTTCACAATCAATTCTACCCCCAGGTCAAAATATGTATAGGAAAATTTCCCTAATATAATATTATTTATAAATATACCCGTCTAGAGATTAAATGCATAAGTAAATGGAGGCAGGACCTCACAGCAGAAGCATACTGCATAATGTGCATTATTATATGTATGTTATATGTAACGTGGTATTTTTTTCAAAATGCATGTTCAAACAAAGAAAGTTTACTGGTCAAAATTATTTATTAAACAAATAAACTACATTTTTTAACACCAAAAATACACGTTCAAAGCAACACAACAGCAGCCCAATATGAGACAGAGTTCCACTCTGTAGAGTGGGCTATCATTATGAAGGAGTTGGTTTTATTTGTGGATTCAAGCTGCTCTTCATATTTTTGGCCACCAGATGTCACCAGAGAGGACTGTTGAAAAGCTTCGAGTAATGAACCGTTTTTCAATACAAGCTTCAATGCTTCCAGAAAGCTTCATTTGTCCATCACTAGCTTGACTTTTCTCAGGTCATGGGCAGTTATTTTGCGCCTTGGTTTTTCCACACACTTCTTCCGACCCTGTTGACTATTTTGAATGAAACGCTTGATTGTTCGATGATCACGCTTCAGAAGCTTTGCAATTTTAAGACTGCTGCGTCCCTCTGCAAGATATCTCACTATTGTTGACTTTTCTGAGCCTGTCAAGTCCTTCATTTTGCCAAAGGAAAGGAAGTTCTCTAATAATTATGCACACCTGATATATGCATCACCTAATATGCTTTCGAGCCTATACAGCTTGGAGTAAGACAACATGCATGAAGAGGATGATGTGGACAAAATACTCATTTGCCTAATAATTCTGCACTCCCTGTATATGACTCCAAGGTTCCTCACAGTATTACTGGAGGCCAAGATAATGCCATCTAGAGTAAGGATCTGGTTAGAACAACTCATTTAGAAAATATCAGGTTGTTCTTAGCTCTGAATTATAAAACGACTTGTGGTAACTTGCTGCTTTTAATTTTGCTGACATACAGTTAAATTATTATTTCATCCTTGAACTTTGAGATTTGTATTCCCTACAGTATGATTCAAAAAGAATAATCTAGAACCACGTTGGCTGCTCTAATATAACTGACCGTATACCCTGACTGAACACATTTGATTATGCTCAAATATGTTTGTAGTTCAATTAGAGCTGGGCGATATAAAAATTTTTCATATCACGATATGATTTTTTTCATTTCAGTCGATAACGATATATATCACGATATAAGCCAAGTAACTATATTTGTATAATTTAAATGTGCCGTTGCTCACAAGTAAAATGTGAAATAATTAGCAGCTTGTTTTAATTTAAACATGAGACTTTTTCAGATAAATAAAGGCAAATATTGCAAACTACACAACTATTCCAAAATAGGACAAACAAAACAGACTACTAAATTGTCAATTCCACTTAGAAACAAATATTAATTCTAAAAATAAATCTTAGTTCGTTTTACAGAAGAACAGACAAAATTGACTAACTTTTGTCAATATCAAATAAACTGAGAACTAAAAGGAAATTCTCAACCTCTCCTTGTTGTATAGCTTAGCTTTTCAAACAGTTTCAACGGTGACTTTAGTCTGACAAAAGCCGAATGTCGACTTACCGCTTTCAGTCAGAGATTGAGCATGCACTGCTTTATTGTATTTCCAGACTTGCTTTTGGCACAATTTACAGTTTTGTCAAACTTGAAATAGCCGAAATACCTTCACACTACTGAACTTCCATTCGACAATCTGGAATTGGAACCCTCATTGGGTTTTTTCGTCGGTAACCTTCGCTCACGCTCTCGGTTGATTTTTCTCTAGTCGGCAAACTCATTTCCTTCATTACCGGGCGGCCTGGCTGGCTGCTTCCCAAACAAATACATATGTGCGCCTTGGCACTTGTGCTGCACGTAACAAGTCACGTGACGTGACGCTGCGGCGCTACTTAATTTGGATTGGCTGTTCTTTTTTTTTTTTTTTTTTCTTTTTTTCAAGAGGACAAGCGAGATGAGGCCTATCGCAATAGTAAAATTTTTCCATCGAGAAAAGTTATTTCGCAATATATATCGTTATCCTTCTATTGCCCAGCTCTAAGTTCAATTATAATATGGATCATTATTGTTTAGCAGACACTAACTGCAAAACTGAGTATCCCAGACACCGGGGGCGAAACTGAGCAATGAAGAAAAGCAGCAAATCTAAACAAACTGGAACTTTTTACTGTTTCTGTAATGAATGAGCTGATCAATAATCCTGATCAATGGTTTTTCATGCTTGCAGGAGGAGTAGTCTTGCCGTGAAGTCACAAGAAGATAGAGGCATGCATCTGGAGAGAGGACGAGGTGGGTAGAATTTTCTTTCTCTGCACTCGCATCTCCAGCGTGCCCGCGTTAGCGCACATTCAGCGAGCCTCCAGTGAACCTCCAGCGAGCCTCCAGCGAGCCCGGGATCGTTGGGGATCGTTGGAGTCAAACTGGAGGTGCGCTTGTGCCTCTCCAGCGAGCCCGCATTGATGCCTCTCCAGCGTATCCGCGATGACGCCTCTCCAGCGAGCCCGCGATGACGCCTCTCCAGCGAGCCCGCGATGACGCGCCTCCAGCGAGCCCGCGATGACGCCTCTCCAGCGAGCCCGCGATGACGCCTCTCCAGCGGGCCCGCGATGACGCCTCTCCAGCGGGCCCGCGATGATGCGCCTCCAGCGGGCCCGCGTTGACACAGCTCCAGCGAGCCTCCAGTGACCCTCCAGCGATCCCGGGGTCGCTGGAGTCAAACTGGAGGTGCGCTTGTGTCTCCAGCGGGCCCGCGTTGACGCCTCTCCAGCGGGCCCGCGTTGACGCCTCTCCAGCGGGCCCGCGTTGACGCCTCTCCAGCGGGCCCGCGTTGACGCGTCTGCAGCGTGCCCGCGTTGACGCGTCTGCAGCGTGCCCGCTTTAACAAGCCTGCGACAAAAGAAGTTCTCTCACTCAGAGGAGTCTCTGACTTTCTCTTTGTTTTCTTTTAGTTATCAACACAGACTCTGATGATGAACAACCTCATGTAAAAGTACCAGGTATGGAATATTTTAATGTTAAGTGTGTTTTTGTGTCTGTGTGTGAGAAGATTAATCTTTTTTTAACCAGGACATGTCCTGGTTAGGGACATGCCTCCTGCACATATTAAACAAATATGTAAGACTGCTTTCTTTGTGCAACATTTCTAAAGTTAGAAATATCCTGTCTTAGAGTGATGCTGAAAAACTAGTTGATGCATTTATTACTTCCAGGCTGGACTACTGTGATTCATTATTATCAGGATGTCCTAAAAACTCCCTGAAAAGCCTTCAGTTAATCCAAAGAGAGACAAGAGAGAGCACATTTCTGCTGACATACACTTAAATTATTATTTCATCCTTGAACTTTGAGATTTGTATTCCCTACAGTATGATTCAAAAAGAATAATCTAGAACCACGTTGGCTGCTCTAATATAACTGACCGTATACCCTGACTGAACACATTTGATTATGCTCAAATATGTTTGTAGTTCAATTAGAGCTGGGCGATATAAAATTTTTTCATATCACGATATGATTTTTTTCATTTCAGTCGATAACGATATATATCACGATATAAGCCAAGTAACTATATTTGTATAATTTAAATGTGCCGTTGCTCACAAGTAAAATGTGAAATAATTAGCAGCTTGTTTTAATTTAAACATGAGACTTTTTCAGATAAATAAAGGCAAATATTGCAAACTACACAAACTATTCCAAAATAGGACAAACAAAACAGACTACTAAATTGTCAATTCCACTTAGAAACAAAATATTAATTCTAAAAATAAATCTTAGTTCGTTTTACAGAAGAACAGACAAAATTGACTAACTTTTGTCAATATCAAATAAACTGAGAACTAAAAGGAAATTCTCAACCTCTCCTTGTTGTATAGCTTAGCTTTTCAAACAGTTTCAACGGTGACTTTAGTCTGACAAAAGCCGAATGTCGACTTACCGCTTTCAGTCAGAGATTGAGCATGCACTGCTTTATTGTATTTCCAGACTTGCTTTTGGCACAATTTACAGTTTTTGTCAAACTTGAAATAGCCGAAATACCTTCACACTACTGAACTTCCATTCGACAATCTGGAATTGGAACCCTCATTGGGTTTTTTTCGTCGGTAACCTTCGCTCACGCTCTCGGTTGATTTTTCTCTAGTCGGCAAACTCATTTCCTTCATTACCCGGGCGGCCCGGCTGGCTGCTTCCCAAACAAATACATATGTGCGCCTTGGCACTTGTGCTGCACGTAACAAGTCACGTGACGTGACGCTGCGGCGCTACTTAATTTGGATTGGCTGTTCTTTTTTTTTTTTTTTTTCTTTTTTTCAAGAGGACAAGCGAGATGAGGCCTATCGCAATAGTAAAATTTTTCCATCGAGAAAAAGTTATTTCGCAATATATATCGTTATCCTTCTATTGCCCAGCTCTAAGTTCAATTATAATATGGATCATTATTGTTTAGCAGACACTAACTGCAAAACTGAGTATCCCAGACACCGGGGGCGAAACTGAGCAATGAAGAAAAGCAGCAAATCTAAACAAACTGGAACTTTTTACTGTTTCTGTAATGAATGAGCTGATCAATAATCCTGATCAATGGTTTTTCATGCTTGCAGGAGGAGTAGTCTTGCCATGAAGTCACAAGAAGATAGAGGCATGCATCTGGAGAGAGGACGAGGTGGGTAGAATTTTCTTTCTCTGCACTCGCATCTCCAGCGTGCCCGCGTTAGCGCACATTCAGCGAGCCTCCAGTGAACCTCCAGCGAGCCTCCAGCGAGCCCGGGATCGTTGGGGATCGTTGGAGTCAAACTGGAGGTGCGCTTGTGCCTCTCCAGCGAGCCCGCATTGATGCCTCTCCAGCGTATCCGCGATGACGCCTCTCCAGCGAGCCCGCGATGACGCCTCTCCAGCGAGCCCGCGATGACGCGCCTCCAGCGAGCCCGCGATGACGCGCCTCCAGCGAGCCCGCGATGACGCGCCTCCAGCGAGCCCGCGATGACGCCTCTCCAGCGGGCCCGCGATGACGCCTCTCCAGCGGGCCCGCGATGATGCGCCTCCAGCGGGCCCGCGTTGACACAGCTCCAGCGAGCCTCCAGTGACCCTCCAGCGATCCCGGGGTCGCTGGAGTCAAACTGGAGGTGCGCTTGTGTCTCCAGCGGGCCCGCGTTGACGCCTCTCCAGCGGGCCCGCGTTGACGCCTCTCCAGCGGGCCCGCGTTGACGCCTCTCCAGCGGGCCCGCGTTGACGCCTCTCCAGCGGGCCCGCGTTGACGCGTCTGCAGCGTGCCCGCTTTAACAAGCCTGCGACAAAAGAAGTTCTCTCACTCAGAGGAGTCTCTGACTTTCTCTTTGTTTTCTTTTAGTTATCAACACAGACTCTGATGATGAACAACCTCATGTAAAAGTACCAGGTATGGAATATTTTAATGTTAAGTGTGTTTTTGTGTCTGTGTGTGAGAAGATTAATCTTTTTTTAACCAGGACATGTCCTGGTTAGGGACATGCCTCCTGCACATATTAAACAAATATGTAAGACTGCTTTCTTTGTGCAACATTTCTAAAGTTAGAAATATCCTGTCTTAGAGTGATGCTGAAAACTAGTTGATGCATTTATTACTTCCAGGCTGGACTACTGTGATTCATTATTATCAGGATGTCCTAAAAACTCCCTGAAAAGCCTTCAGTTAATCCAAAGAGAGACAAGAGAGAGCACATTTCTGCTGACATACACTTAAATTATTATTTCATCCTTGAACTTTGAGATTTGTATTCCCTACAGTATGATTCAAAAAGAATAATCTAGAACCACGTTGGCTGCTCTAATATAACTGACCGTATACCCTGACTGAACACATTTGATTATGCTCAAATATGTTTGTAGTTCAATTAGAGCTGGGCGATATAAAATTTTTTCATATCACGATATGATTTTTTTCATTTCAGTCGATAACGATATATATCACGATATAAGCCAAGTAACTATATTTGTATAATTTAAATGTGCCGTTGCTCACAAGTAAAATGTGAAATAATTAGCAGCTTGTTTTAATTTAAACATGAGACTTTTTCAGATAAATAAAGGCAAATATTGCAAACTACACAAACTATTCCAAAATAGGACAAACAAAACAGACTACTAAATTGTCAATTCCACTTAGAAACAAAATATTAATTCTAAAAATAAATCTTAGTTCGTTTTTCAGAAGAACAGACAAAATTGACTAACTTTTGTCAATATCAAATAAACTGAGAACTAAAAGGAAATTCTCAACCTCTCCTTGTTGTATAGCTTAGCTTTTCAAACAGTTTCAACGGTGACTTTAGTCTGACAAAAGCCGAATGTCGACTTACCGCTTTCAGTCAGAGATTGAGCATGCACTGCTTTATTGTATTTCCAGACTTGCTTTTGGCACAATTTACAGTTTTTGTCAAACTTGAAATAGCCGAAATACCTTCACACTACTGAACTTCCATTCGACAATCTGGAATTGGAACCCTCATTGGGTTTTTTCGTCGGTAACCTTCGCTCACGCTCTCGGTTGATTTTTCTCTAGTCGGCAAACTCATTTCCTTCATTACCCGGGCGGCCCGGCTGGCTGCTTCCCAAACAAATACATATGTGCGCCTTGGCACTTGTGCTGCACGTAACAAGTCACGTGACGTGACGCTGCGGCGCTACTTAATTTGGATTGGCTGTTCTTTTTTTTTTTTTTTTTTCTTTTTTTCAAGAGGACAAGCGAGATGAGGCCTATCGCAATAGTAAAATTTTTCCATCGAGAAAAAGTTATTTCGCAATATATATCGTTATCCTTCTATTGCCCAGCTCTAAGTTCAATTATAATATGGATCATTATTGTTTAGCAGACACTAACTGCAAAACTGAGTATCCCAGACACCGGGGGCGAAACTGAGCAATGAAGAAAAGCAGCAAATCTAAACAAACTGGAACTTTTTACTGTTTCTGTAATGAATGAGCTGATCAATAATCCTGATCAATGGTTTTTCATGCTTGCAGGAGGAGTAGTCTTGCCGTGAAGTCACAAGAAGATAGAGGCATGCATCTGGAGAGAGGACGAGGGGGGTAGAATTTTCTTTCTCTGCACTCGCATCTCCAGCGTGCCCGCGTTAGCGCACATTCAGCGAGCCTCCAGTGAACCTCCAGCGAGCCTCCAGCGAGCCCGGGATCGTTGGGGATCGTTGGAGTCAAACTGGAGGTGCGCTTGTGCCTCTCCAGCGAGCCCGCATTGATGCCTCTCCAGCGTATCCGCGATGACGCCTCTCCAGCGAGCCCGCGATGACGCCTCTCCAGCGAGCCCGCGATGACGCGCCTCCAGCGAGCCCGCGATGACGCCTCTCCAGCGAGCCCGCGATGACGCCTCTCCAGCGAGCCCGCGATGACGCCTCTCCAGCGGGCCCGCGATGACGCCTCTCCAGCGGGCCCGCGATGATGCGCCTCCAGCGGGCCCGCGTTGACACAGCTCCAGCGAGCCTCCAGTGACCCTCCAGCGATCCCGGGGTCGCTGGAGTCAAACTGGAGGTGCGCTTGTGTCTCCAGCGGGCCCGCGTTGACGCCTCTCCAGCGGGCCCGCGTTGACGCCTCTCCAGCGGGCTTGCGTTGACGCGTCTGCAGCGGGCCCGCGTTGACGCGTCTGCAGCGTGCCCGCTTTAACAAGCCTGCGACAAAAGAAGTTCTCTCACTCAGAGGAGTCTCTGACTTTCTCTTTGTTTTCTTTTAGTTATCAACACAGACTCTGATGATGAACAACCTCATGTAAAAGTACCAGGTATGGAATATTTTAATGTTAAGTGTGTTTTTGTGTCTGTGTGTGAGAAGATTAATCTTTTTTAACCAGGACATGTCCTGGTTAGGGACATGCCTCCTGCACATATTAAACAAATATGTAAGACTGCTTTCTTTGTGCAACATTTCTAAAGTTAGAAATATCCTGTCTTAGAGTGATGCTGAAAAACTAGTTGATGCATTTATTACTTCCAGGCTGGACTACTGTGATTCATTATTATCAGGATGTCCTAAAAACTCCCTGAAAAGCCTTCAGTTAATCCAAAGAGAGACAAGAGAGAGCACATTTCTGCTGACATACACTTAAATTATTATTTCATCCTTGAACTTTGAGATTTGTATTCCCTACAGTATGATTCAAAAGAATAATCTAGAACCACGTTGGCTGCTCTAATATAACTGACCGTATACCCTGACTGAACACATTTGATTATGCTCAAATATGTTTGTAGTTCAATTAGAGCTGGGCGATATAAATTTTTTCATATCACGATATGATTTTTTTCATTTCAGTCGATAACGATATATATCACGATATAAGCCAAGTAACTATATTTGTATAATTTAAATGTGCCGTTGCTCACAAGTAAAATGTGAAATAATTAGCAGCTTGTTTTAATTTAAACATGAGACTTTTTCAGATAAATAAAGGCAAATATTGCAAACTACACAAACTATTCCAAAATAGGACAAACAAAACAGACTACTAAATTGTCAATTCCACTTAGAAACAAAATATTAATTCTAAAAATAAATCTTAGTTCGTTTTTCAGAAGAACAGACAAAATTGACTAACTTTTGTCATATCAAATAACTGAGAACTAAAAGGAAATTCTCAACCTCTCCTTGTTGTATAGCTTAGCTTTTCAAACAGTTTCAACGGTGACTTTAGTCTGACAAAAGCCGAATGTCGACTTACCGCTTTCAGTCAGAGATTGAGCATGCACTGCTTTATTGTATTTCCAGACTTGCTTTTGGCACAATTTACAGTTTTTGTCAAACTTGAAATAGCCGAAATACCTTCACACTACTGAACTTCCATTCGACAATCTGGAATTGGAACCCTCATTGGGTTTTTTCGTCGGTAACCTTCGCTCACGCTCTCGGTTGATTTTTCTCTAGTCGGCAAACTCATTTCCTTCATTACCGGGCGGCCCGGCTGGCTGCTTCCCAAACAAATACATATGTGCGCCTTGGCACTTGTGCTGCACGTAACAAGTCACGTGACGTGACGCTGCGGCGCTACTTAATTTGGATTGGCTGTTCTTTTTTTTTTTTTTTTTTCTTTTTTTCAAGAGGACAAGCGAGATGAGGCCTATCGCAATAGTAAATTTTTCCATCGAGAAAAAGTTATTTCGCAATATATATCATTATCCTTCTATTGCCCAGCTCTAAGTTCAATTATATATGGATCATTATTGTTTAGCAGACACTAACTGCAAAACTGAGTATCCAGACACCGGGGCGAACTGAGCAATGAAGAAAGCAGCAATCTAAACAAACTGGAACTTTTTACTGTTTCTGTAATGAATGAGCTGATCAATATCCTGATCAATGGTTTTTCATGCTTGCAGGAGGAGTAGTCTTGCCGTGAAGTCACAAGAAGATAGAGGCATGCATCTGGAGAGAGGACGAGGGGGTAGAATTTCTTTCTCTGCACTCGCATCTCCAGCGTGCCGCGTTAGCGCACATTCAGCGAGCCTCCAGTGAACTCCAGCGAGCCTCCAGCGAGCCCGGGATCGTTGGGGATCGTTGGAGTCAACTGGAGGTGCGCTTGTGCCTCTCCAGCGTATCCGCGATGACGCCTCTCCAGCGTATCCGCGATGACGCCTCTCCAGCGAGCCCGCGATGACGCCTCTCCAGCGGGCCCGCGATGATGCGCCTCCAGCGGGCCCGCGTTGACACAGCTCCAGCGAGCCTCCAGTGACCCTCCAGCGATCCCGGGGTCGCTGGAGTCAAACTGGAGGTGCGCTTGTGTCTCCAGCGGGCCCGCGTTGACGCCTTTCCAGCGGGCCCGCGTTGACGCGTCTGCAGCGGGCCCGCTTTAACAAGCCTGCGACAAAAGAAGTTCTCTCACTCAGAGGAGTCTCTGACTTTCTCTTTGTTTTCTTTAGTTATCAACACAGACTCTGATGATGAACAACCTCATGTAAAAGTACCAGGTATGGAATATTTTAATGTTAAGTGTGTTTTTGTGTCTGTGTGTGAGAAGATTAATCTTTTTTAACCAGGACATGTCCTGGTTAGGACATGCCTCCTGCACATATTAACAATATGTAAGACTGCTTTCTTTGTGCAACATTTCTAAAGTTAGAATATCCTGTCTTAGAGTGATGCTGAAAACTAGTTGATGCATTTATTACTTCCAGGCTGGACTACTGTGATTCATTATTATCAGGATGTCCTAAAAACTCCCTGAAAAGCCTTCAGTTAATCCAAGAGAGACAAGAGAGAGCACATTTCTGCTGACATACACTTAAATTATTATTTCATCCTTGAACTTTGAGATTTGTATTCCCTACAGTATGATTCAAAAGAATAATCTAGAACCACGTTGGCTGCTCTAATATAACTGACCGTATACCCTGACTGAACACATTTGATTATGCTCAAATATGTTTGTAGTTCAATTAGAGCTGGGCGATATAAAATTTTTCATATCACGATATGATTTTTTCATTTCAGTCGATAACGATATATATCACGATATAAGCCAAGTAACTATATTTGTATAATTTAAATGTGCCGTTGCTCACAAGTAAAATGTGAAATAATTAGCAGCTTGTTTTAATTTAAACATGAGACTTTTTCAGATAAATAAAGGCAAATATTGCAAACTACACAAACTATTCCAAAATAGGACAAACAAACAGACTACTAAATTGTCAATTCCACTTAGAAACAAAATATTATTCTAAAATAAATCTTAGTTCGTTTTTCAGAAGAACAGACAAAATTGACTAACTTTTGTCAATATCAAATAAACTGAGAACTAAAAGGAAATTCTCAACCTCTCCTTGTTGTATAGCTTAGCTTTTCAAACAGTTTCAACGGTGACTTTAGTCTGACAAAAGCCGAATGTCGACTTACCGCTTTCAGTCAGAGATTGAGCATGCACTGCTTTATTGTATTTCCAGACTTGCTTTTGGCACAATTTACAGTTTTTGTCAAACTTGAATAGCCGAAATACCTTCACACTACTGAACTTCCATTCGACAATCTGGAATTGGAACCCTCATTGGGTTTTTTTCGTCGGTAACCTTCGCTCACGCTCTCGGTTGATTTTTCTCTAGTCGGCAAACTCATTTCCTTCATTACCCGGGCGGCCCGGCTGGCTGCTTCCCAAACAAATACATATGTGCGCCTTGGCACTTGTGCTGCACGTAACAAGTCACGTGACGTGACGCTGCGGCGCTACTTAATTTGGATTGGCTGTTCTTTTTTTTTTTTTTTCTTTTTTCAAGAGGACAAGCGAGATGAGGCCTATCGCAATAGTAAAATTTTTCCATCGAGAAAAGTTATTTCGCAATATATATCGTTATCCTTCTATTGCCAGCTCTAAGTTCAATTATAATATGGATCATTATTGTTTAGCAGACACTAACTGCAAAACTGAGTATCCCAGACACGGGGGCGAAACTGAGCAATGAAGAAAAGCAGCAAATCTAAACAACTGGAACTTTTTACTGTTTCTGTAATGAATGAGCTGATCAATAATCCTGATCAATGGTTTTTCATGCTTGCAGGAGGAGTAGTCTTGCCGTGAAGTCACAAGAAGATAGAGGCATGCATCTGGAGAGAGGACGAGGGGGTAGAATTTTCTTTCTCTGCACTCGCATCTCCAGCGTGCCCGCGTTAGCGCACATTCAGCGAGCCTCCAGTGAACCTCCAGCGAGCCTCCAGCGAGCCCGGGATCGTTGGGGATCGTTGGAGTCAAACTGGAGGTGCGCTTGTGCCTCTCCAACGAGCCCGCATTGATGCCTCTCCAGCGAGCCCGCGATGACGCCTCTCCAGCGGGCCCGCGATGATGCGCCTCTCCAGCGGGCCCGCGTTGACACAGCTCCAGCGAGCCTCCAGTGACCCTCCAGCGATCCCGGGGTCGCTGGAGTCAAACTGGAGGTGCGCTTGTGTCTCCAGCGGGCCCGCGTTGACGCCTTTCCAGCGGGCCCGCGTTGACGCGTCTGCAGCGGGCCCGCGTTGACGCGTCTGCAGCGTGCCCGCTTTAACAAGCCTGCGACAAAGAAGTTCTCTCACTCAGAGGAGTCTCTGACTTTCTCTTTGTTTTCTTTTAGTTATCAACACAGACTCTGATGATGAACAACCTCATGTAAAATCCCCTGTTAAATCTAGAATTCAAAATCCTGCTCCTCATATACAAGGTCTTAAAGAATCAGGCCCCATCTTATCTTAATGACCTTGTAGTACCTATTAGAGCACTGACCGCCGCAGTCCGACTGTCTCTGACCGCCTCCGTCTCTGACCGCCGCAGTCTGACTGTCTCTGACCGCCGCCGTCTCTGACCTCCGCAGTACGACAGTCTCTGACCGCCGCCGTCTCTGACCACCGCCGTCTCTGACCACCGCAGTCTGACAGTCTCAGACCGCCGCCGTCTCTGACCGCCGCCGTCTTTAACTGCCGCAGTCTTGACAGTCTCTAACGCCGCCGTCTCTGACAATCTCTGACCTCCACCATCTCTGACAGTCATTTACCGTCGCCATCTCTGACCGCCGCAGTCTGACACTCTCAGACCGCCGCCGTCTTTAACCGCCGCCGTCTTTCACCTCCGCAGACTGACTGTCTTTGACCGCCGCCGTCTCTGACCGCCGCAGTCCGACAGTCTTTGACCGCCGCCGTCTCTGACTGCCGCAGTCTGACAGTCTTTGACCGCCGCCGTCTCTAACCGCCGCTGTCTCTGACAATCTCTGACCTCCACCGTCTCTGACAGCCACCGTTTCTTACAGTCTTTGACCGCCGCCATCTCTGACCGCCGCAGTCCGACAGTCTTTGACCGCCGCCGTCTTTGTCAGTCTTTGACCGTCTTTGACCGTCTTCGGCCGCCTTCGGCCGCCGTCTCTGACCGCCGCCGTCCGACAGTCTCTGACCGCCACCGTCTCTGACCGCCGCAGTCTGACAGTCTCTGTCCGCCGCCGTCTGACAGTCTCTGTCCGCCGCCGTCTCTGACCTCCGCAGTCTGACAGTCTCTGTCCGCCGCCGTCTCTGACCGCCGCAGTCTGACAGTCTTTGACCTCCGCCGTCTCTGACCGCCGCAGTCTGACTGTCTCTGACCGCCGCCGTCTCTGACCGCCGCCGTCTTTCACCTCCGCAGACTGACTGTCTCTGACCGCCGCAGTCCGACAGTCTTTGACCGCCGCCGTCTCTAACCGCCGCCGTCTCTGACAATCTCTGACCTCCACCGTCTCTGACAGCCACCGTTTCTTACAGTCTCTGACCGCCGCAGTCCGACAGTCTCTGACCGCCGCCGTCTCTGACCGCCGCCGTCTGACAGTCTTTGACCGCCGCCGTCTTTGACCGCCACAGTCTGACAGTCTCTGACCGCCGCAGTCTCTGACTGCCGCCGTCTGACAGTCTCTGTCCGCAGTCTGACAGTCTTTGACCGCTGCCGTCTCTGACAGCCACCGTTTCTTACAGTCTCTGACCGCCGCAGTCCGACAGTCTCTGACCGCCGCCGTCTCTGACCGCCGCAGTCTGACAGTCTTTGACCGCCGACGTCTCTGACCACCGCAGTCCGACAGTCTCTGACCGCCGACGTCTTTGACCACCGGAGTCTCTGACCGCCGCAGTCTGACAGTCTCTGTCCGCCGCCGTCTCTGACCTCCGCAGTCCGACACTCTCTGACCGCCGCCGTCTTTGACAATCTCTGACCTCCACCGTCTCTGACCGCCGCCATCTCTGACCGCCGCCGTCTCTGACCACCGCAGTCTGACAGTCTCAGACCGCCGCCGTCTCTGACCGCCGCCGTCTTTAACTGCCGCAGTCTTGACAGTCTCTAACGCCGCCGTCTCTGACAATCTCTGACCTCCACCATCTCTGACAGTCATTTACCGTCGCCATCTCTGACCGCCGCAGTCTGACACTCTCAGACCGCCGCCGTCTTTAACCGCCGCCATCTTTCACCTCCGCAGACTGACTGTCTTTGACCGCCGCCGTCTCTGACCGCCGCAGTCCGACAGTCTTTGACCGCCGCCGTCTCTGACCGCCGCAGTCCGACAGTCTTTGACCGCCGCCGTCTTTGTCAGTCTTTGACCGTCTTTGACCGCCTTCGGCCGCCGTCTCTGACCGCCACCGTCTCTGACCGCCGCAGTCTGACAGTCTATGACTGCCGCAGTCTGACAGTCTCTGTCCGCCGCCATCTCTGACCTCCGCAGTCTGACAGTCTCTGTCCGCCGCCGTCTCTGACCGCCGCAGTCTGACAGTCTTTGACCTCCGCCGTCTCTGACCGCCGCAGTCTGACTGTCTCTGACCGCCGCCGTCTCTGACCGCCGCAGTCCGACAGTCTTTGACCGCCGCCGTCTCTGACAGCCACCGTTTCTTACAGTCTTTGACGGCCGCCGTCTTTAACCGCCGCCGTCTTTCACCTCCGCAGTCTGACAGTCTCTGACCGCCGCCGTCTCTGACCGCCGCAGTCTGACAGTCTTTGACCGCCGCCGTCTCTAACCGCCGCCGTCTCTGACAATCTCTGACCTCCACCGTCTCTGACAGCCACCGTTTCTTACAGTCTTTGACCGCCGCCATCTCTGACCGCCGCAGTCCGACAGTCTTTGACCGCCGCCGTCTCTGACCGCCGCAGTCCGACAGTCTTTGACCGCCGCCATCTTTGTCAGTCTTTGACCGTCTTCGGCCGCCTTCGGCCGCCGTCTCTGACCGCCGCAGTCCGACAGTCTTTGACCGCCGCCGTATCTGACCGCTGCAGTCTGACTGTCTCTGACCGCCGCCGTCTTTGACCTCCGCAGACTGACTGTCTCTGACTGCCACCGTCTCTGACCGCCGCCGTCTCTGACCGCCGCAGTCCGACAGTCTCTGACCGCCGCAGTCTGACAGTCTCTGACCGCCGCCGTCTTTGACCTCCGCAGACTGACTGTCTCTGACTGCCGCCGTCTCTGTCCGCCGCAGTCCGACAGTCTCTGACCGCCGCCGTCTCTGACCGCCGCAGTCTGTCCGCCGCAGTCCGACAGTCTCTGACCGCCGCCGTCTTTGACCGCCACAGTCTGACAGTCTCTGACTGCCGCAGTCTTGACAGTCTCTGACCGCTGCCGTCTCTGACCGCCGCCGTCCGACAGTCTTTGACCGCCGCCGTCTGACAGTCGTCCCCAACTCTCTGTGAATGGTACTCATGGCCATTGATCAGTGGGTTTTGGTCATGAGAATTTGCATAATTATGATTAAAGAACTGACCTCCCAGCCCGTTGTTCCTTCCGTGGGCTGGTTTCAGTCATTATGCAAATGTACTGTTTATAAGGTTGGGGAAACCTGCAGTCAGCTGAGACTGAAGAAGTCACCTGCCACAAAACGCTACATCCAGATGAACAAATTCAACTTTTGGAGATTTACTTTACTGGATGATTGAACATGTATCAAGAAGATTGGCCAGCTAAGACAGCTGGGTCTAGAGATGCTTTTTAAGTAAAGGTTTAACTACAGCCAGCTTGAAGGCCTGTGGTACATAGCCGATTATTAGAGATAGGATAGGTTGATCATATTTAAGATTGAAGCATTAATTAATGGCAGGACTTCTTTGAGCAGTTTTGTAGGAATGGGGTCTAAAAGACACGTTGATGGTTTGGAGGTATTAATTATTGATCAGTTGGAGAAAAAGAGTCTAACTTAGCATCAATGGTACTAAAAGTAGCTGTAGATAATATTACATCTGTGGGATGATTATTGGTAATTTTTTCTGTAATGATAAAAATTTATTTGTGAAGAAATTAATGAAGTCATTACTAGTTAACGTTAAAGGGATGGTTGGACAGTGCTGAAGAGAAACCTGGGCTTGTTCTTATTGTCTTCAATCAGTGACGAATAGTAAGATGTTCTGGCTTTACGGAGGGCTTTCTTAGCAACTCTGACTGACCCACTTACACTTCTGATGGATCAGGAATTAATTTTTACAGGTTCATTTTCTGCAGGCAGGTTTCTGAGAGAGCGTTCCATAGATGGATACATAAAAAAAATGAAAAATTACATGTATGCGCTAACTTTCTAAACATGTAACAAACACATTTATGTCGGCCTTGGCTCATTAGTTCTTGTCTTTAAATGAACTTTGTGTGTGTTTCACGTACTGCACTTTCAAAGACTGAATGAACCAGCATTGCAGCCAGGGAAGGTTGAAGCCGCCCACTGCACCTGTATGGCCGGAGTCGTGGAGACCTGCAGCCATGTCGCTGCTCCTCTGTTTAGCAACAGTGAGGATCCGTGGCACAAGGACTGTTACAGATTAACCTGCATGCTGGGTTTTGCTGGGTAATATGACCAAGATACAGCCAGAGGTTGGCCATAAGATGGACTTCTCCTCTTCAGCTGCCCAAAAAAAGGCTCTTGATCAAAACATAAATAGACCATCCGTGTTGCCAGGTAAAAGGAGCCGTGCTATTGGATACTTTGCTGGAACACAGTAAAGCTGTGGGTCGTGGGAATGACCCATAATGTTTTATCTAGGGATCTAGATTTATGCCTGTAGTGCACTGCCATGTAAATAATTTGCATTTACTGAATATGTACAGACTGAGTCCCACTGTTCAAAGTTGAATAAAGAAACAAACTAATTTTTGCCTTTTTTTTTTTATTAAAACCACTTTATAGAACAATCACATCAGTTACAATGTAGAATCCATGTCATTTATACAGGGAGTGCAGAATTATTAGGCAACTTAACAAAAACCAAATATATACCCATTTCAATTATTTGTTTTTACCAGTGAAACCAATATAACATCTCCACATTCACCTTGTAGTACCATATCACCCTATTAGAGCACTTCGCTCTCACACTGCAGGCCTACTTGTTGTTCCTAGAGTATTTAAAAGTAGAATGGGAGGCAGAGCCTTCAGTTTTCAGGCCCCTCTTCTGTGGAACCAGCTTCCAGTTTAGATTCAGGAGACAGACACCATCTCTACTTTCAAGATTAGGCTTAAACTTTCCTTTTTGCTAAAGCATATAGTATGCATTTGAAGTACACTTTGAATTGGGACAGCCATCGTCGCGTGGCGGTGACGTACTCGCACTTGAAATGCGTACTTCAAGCGTGCATACCCTGAATTGGGACACAGCCTCAATATGCGTACTTGTGCGTACTTGCGTTCTCGTGTACTCGTGTTACGTCATCAGTCGGAGACCAAGTACTGTTCCAATTCGAAGTACGCATCAAGCCGAGAACGCGAAAAAGTCCCGGATGTGTTCTCGCTCCGCCCGTTTTATCGAGCATGCATCGGTGTGGTACAGCTAAATATCCAGAATGCATTTCGTCCAAAACTCAACAGCAGACTCCCGGCACATCGTTTTCAACCCCCCCCTCCGCTCGCGGACTTCTCACTACTCAGGTTAAAGAAACCCCAGCAGCTGTCTATAGTATTGAGTGTCCACTAGAATAGAAATAAAAGCGTTCTAACATCTCACCTGCTTGTTTTTATTAAGGTATGTACACGTATGTACATGTACACTATTTTTATTAATAGAGGTTTCACTACTGAGGTTAAACATGATATATAAGTCACTTAGATCACTTCTAAATGTTAATGTTTGGTTTATTTCAGTGTTTTATTTGTTCCTGAGTAAACCGGTTTGGCTGTGATTACAGTTAAGCTTCATAACATGTTACTCACAGTTACATTAAGAGGGGACGGCAGTAAAACTCCGGACCTGTGACATCATCACGTACGCAGGTGTTCCAATTGTACAAATCGCGAGTCCGTGCTCGCGTTCTCGGCGGGTACGTACTCCTGTGCGTTCTCGGCGAGTACGTACTCGCGTACTTGAGAATTGAGAAACGGCCCCTGAATTGGGACACAGCCTAAGTGTGAAGTCTGCAGCTCTGAAGCATGTGACACACCCACATACTAACCTTTAACCTTTACCCAGACCCAGCACACTTTTAAAAAAACAACTGTATTTGACAAAACTACAAGAGCAGTAGCACAATGATTACATAACACATATACAGTACCAAACTTAAACACAGAAGAAGGAAATAGTTCCAAAATGACGAAGAAGGAGAAAAAAGCAAAGCTTTGTATCAAGTACCCGTTTGAATGTTGAACTGAGAGCAGATTAATAACGTCTGAACTGCTTTATGATCAGAGGAAAGTTTGATAGTGTCAGTATAGTTGTGCATTTCCATCATGACAGTGAGGACATGGGTCTCTGTTCAGATGATAGAGACGAGTTTATGCTGTTGTCCTGATGTGGTCCAGATAAGACGCCGTTCCAAAACCACTGAGAATCACGTTTTATAGCATCTCTTTTATAAAATGTGTGAAGTGTGAGCACGGCTAAAATAAATGAACAGACTCGTGTGTGACATCACGAGTGTTTTTAGGACACCTTTGGTAGGACACACCTGTGGACATGTTTAAAGATGAGGTGATTCCAACAGAAGACTGTATATGGTTAGAAACAGGATACCCCAGGAACAGAGCTCTGACCTCTTCACCTACAGCAGAGCAGGCGTGAGAGCAGGAGGGTGCTGATCCAGTCTGGGCCCGTGATGAAACACTGATTTTAGATGAGACGCACCAAAGACATGTTCCCAGGAGTTACAGTAAGGTGACGAGGTGTTCTTTAATTCTTGATAATTAAACATATAACTGTCTATAACAGTCGGTCTATCACAAGGAGTGTTTCAGAACACAGAATTGTGATTTTTGCGAACCTGACGATGAAAACCTGAGAGCTTAAATACATTTTGTCAACATCATAATTACAAACAAGACATTAGTTTAAGCCTGCGATTTTAGAAAGGATATGAAGAGGATGACATCACACATACTTGTAGAAACCTGCATAATTGTTGAATCCAGCCAACCTTAAATGTGTCGTTTAGAAAGGAGAAAGAAAGAAAGTTAAGAGCAGTGTTCTCATAAGAGTTCATTATTGAAGATTCTTTACATAATGAGTTTGATTCTTCCAAAGCTGAAGAGTCGGTGATTCATTCCCACCTATAAAGCCACGGCAGGATAAGCTCACCTGGCGATGCTCTCTGCCTCTCAGAGACTGATCCTTCATGATCACTGATTAAAATGGTTTTTCGATTATAGGGTTGAAGTTTAATAAGCCTCGTCTTTGTTAATATTTAGAATTGTACCTAAGTATGAAATCTCATTGTTAACAGGAACATTAATATCTGAACAATATTTAATTGGCATTAATTCGCATTTATTGCAGCACCACACAGATCACATGCAGCTTTAGTTTGTACAGCACAAAGCACAGCAGCTTGAGACAGCACAGGGAACCTAAAAGAAGCATTTTTAGAGACAGCCCTGCACTGAGTTTGTTACCGTGGAAACGACCCTGAACTGGAAAACGAAAGTGCAGAAGTTAAAGGTTGGAGCCGAGTCCTGCAGGTTTCGGTGCACTGGCAGCAGGGGGCGCACTCACTTATCCAGATAATCTGTTTCACTAACAGATCAGACAGCACCTGAACATGACACTCTGACGTTCATCATGCTTTACTTCTCCTCCTCCTCCTCTGACCTTCATCACAGACTCAGTTACATGATGGAAATAACACCTGATCTGACTCACACACACTTTGCTCCGCCCACTGCTTCACCTGGAGAACAGGTATCAGTTACCGATGCCTTCAAGAGCCTCTGGAAATCAACAGTCAGCATTAAAGGAAGCGCTCAGACATATTCAGTCTCTCCACCTTTCAGAGATGCCTGCCTTTACTTCAGCGTGATGGAGCTGACTCCCAAAAATATATACTGAAACCTCAGCAGCTCCATCAGGAGGTCAGGGCAAACAGTTTTATGTAGGAACTATTTTCTTTCTACCAAACTACACCGTCTCACTGTCTATCTGCTGTACCAGGTGACAGGTGGAAACGCTGACTTGTGTTTTTAATCGAAACGAATGAGCGGAGATCAGATGAGAGAGATTCAGGTAGCTCTCTGCAGCCGGGGAAGCTCACATTTCCAAAGGAACGTGAAGGCAGCACGCTGCAGGGCCTCAAAGGTGGTGCGCGAAGACAGATGACTCCCTCCGCTCTGATTCCTGCAGCTCCTCGCTGCACCATGGAGATTTCACACTGCCACACCCATCGGATGCCAGCTGTATGTGTGTGTGTGTGTTCGTGTGTTTACCTCTTTTTGTTGGTTTATAGCTTCTCGGTGTCTTTGTGTCCGTGTAAAATTCGTATTTGTGCATCTCCGTTGGTGTTTCTGTCCTCCATCTCATTGGTGAACCTTCCACCTGGACTCCTT
This sequence comes from Oreochromis niloticus, assembly GCF_001858045.2. NCBI lineage: Eukaryota > Metazoa > Chordata > Actinopteri > Cichliformes > Cichlidae > Oreochromis > Oreochromis niloticus. The sequence goes on from NW_020327593.1 coordinate 24,873, forward strand.
CGACTGTGGCTTCACCTGTCCAGCAGGTGCTCAATAGGCCCCACCTTCGCCGAGCTTTGTGGTATTGTAGTGTTTGAGCAGCAGAGTGGGACCTCTTGCTCTCCGTCCTATCTGTGCGCTGGTCAGATAAAAGCCGCATCATCGGGCGCTGCCGCTCACATCCCCCACCGGGACAGCAGTTACCTGTTGGTGGTGTGAGGGCGGCGTGCAGGCACAGTGAGGCGCAAAGGTCGGTGGGCAGCTGATCAGAGATGCCGGTGCAAATCCCGGACGATTCGGACTTCTGTTCGTTCAGAGAGCAGTGCTGAGCACGGAGGGCTGGACCAGCCGCTACAGCAAGGGAGGGGTGACGGTGTGGGGGCGCGAGGAGGACAGCAGCACCGTGCAGAAGCTCAAGGTGAGCCGCGTCACCGCTGACGCTTTTACTGCGAAAGGACCGCGCTCCTTCACAATAAAAACAATAGTCAAAGTAAATGAGTACATTTACTCCACTACTTCATCCCAGAGTTACTCTGGAGGCTTATATTATGGTGAAGTTTCCTCTGAGAACTGCACAGGCTAGCGCAGATGGTCGGTTAATCGGTGGGTTGGTTAGTTGGTTAGTCACTAACTACTGGGTTTGATCATGTGTCATCATCTCTTCAGAAAGTTTGATTGGTTGCTTTATTTTGGAGGTTTTTCGCATCACCATGGTGACTCACAAAGATTTGATGCTGAAGCTGATCTGAAGTAATAATCAGATGATGTCACATTTAGAGTACTCACAGAGTACTGTTACTGCAATAAATGAGGTACTCGGACTGTAATTACAGAAACACATCCATCAATCCATCGAATCATCAGTGAAATCTGATCACTGATCAATTGATTGACGACTTTACTTATTTATCTTTAAGGCGGAAACAGGAAGTTGCTCAGTATAAACACCTGAAAGTTCCTGGAAGTGGTGTAACCTGTAAATCTGTGTTACTTTGGTACAAACAGGTGAAATCTACAACTGTCACAGGGCGGCAGCCTCATTAAAGTGCCAGCTGTCAAAGAAGGGTTAACAGGCCTGCTTCATCAGAACTCCTGTTACGGTTCATGTGTGACTCTGCCCACCTGACAGATGTCACCTGTACCTGGAGGCAGCAGCTCTGCAAACATTTAACCGGCTCTCTTCCCGAACCTGCTCGGCCAGTTTCAGCTTATTGACGACCAATCAGATCTTTGGAGCCACTGTTTGATCTAAGGGGGCGGATCCTGGACGCCGCGGTGGGCCCTGACTGCCTACATTCACTTTATGGAGTGTGTGCAGTTTTGTTTGGTGCTTTAAGACTCCAAACTCGAGCATTTTTTTCATGTTTAAGTATTTTTACAGTCAGAGTTTCTAACAGGCTCTTTCGATCCTCGGAGTAACCTTCATCTTTCAGCCTGTTAAACCGCTCGTAGCCTCAAACTGGTGCTGAGGACAGTCAGAGGTCCTTTGTAGGGTCTTTCTTTTACAACATGAAGCTTCCAGGTCTTTATGCTGTGATTTGGCGCTATATGAATAAAGGTGAAGCACGGTGGCTTCCTCAGAAGGCTGCTGACCTCACAGCTGCTTCAACGTGCAGCTGAATGCTGATGATGCTGAGCTCTCTGCTGAATCAACATCGATACGAGTGATACAACTGAATCAGTTTTGAGCCCAGATCCATGGTGTACAGCTGGATCACTCTGATGGATGCAGTTACACCTGAAGGTTTGTTTTCAAATACACAAAGAACATTTTCCATAAAGTTAAAGGCACAAAGTGTGAAGGAGGGAGGTTAAAGCTTTGCTCAGTCACTTCTGTGAGGGTGGGTGGGACAGAACTCTGATGTTACAGCGACCCACTGAAGGTTTGAATCCCTACCTCAGGCTGGAGCAGCTGATGCAGCATGGGGACAGTGACGAGTGAAACCAAAGGTCTCGGCTTCAGTCAGAGCGACTCTAAATTTGAGGATTTCTGCAGTGGGAAAGTCTGATAGCTTGCTGGAGAAGGAGATTCTTCCTGAGACCCCACGCCATAAGTTACATGCACCTCCTTGACATCTAACCACACGTGGCTCACAGCAACTGTGATTGGTTTGTTTGGTGCAGTTGATTAGCCTGTGTGTTTCTGGCTTTTTCTTCTCCTGCCGCCATTTTTGAAATTGACTCTGAGAGAAACTCCAACAGCAGTTAGTGGTTTGGCAGTGGAGCCGCGGAGAGACAGAGGCACACCAGCCAAATGCCGTCAGCGTCAGCTGTTTGCATAGGTTACATCATAAACCCGTGTTGAATGAGGCTGTTCACTCATTCCCAGCAAACATCTCCAGTTTGAACTGGATCCAGTATGAGGGGTTAGGTCACGTTTTATGCATCAGACTGCTCAGTGATGATGTTAACGTGACGTGATGAGTTACTAACAGCTGTAATTAAACGTCCACTGCACATGCTCAAGGCTACCAAACACAGGTTTTTAAATATCCATGCATGCACGTTTTCACTGTTTGGGCGTGTTTGACCTGCTCTCAAAGTTTCCATCCAGGTGTACAGGTCAGGTGTGTGTGAGAGAGACTGTTAGGCAGCCAGCTGTAGGCAGGCGGTGTGTAAACACAGCACAGGTCTGTTTGGTGTTCCTCCCTCTCTCAGATCTGTGTAAACTTGTTATTTCAGAGCTTCGTTTTCACACAGGACACGCCGCTGACATCCTGTTCTGAGAACACCTTTCCCACCATGCGCTGTCCTCTGCCACTTCATCCCACAGCGTTTTCAGGCCTCCTTTCATGTGTCTGATGATAGGTTTGTTCCTGTGAGTTGTGAGGTTTAAAGGTGATACGTTTGGCCTCCAGGTGGAAACTAATTGTCCGAGGAAACTGCACACTCAAGAAGGAGAGTCGATTGGTTTGACCTGCTTTCACTCACACACTTCTGTGCAGACGGGCTCTATCAGACAGGACAGACTTTACAGATGGTGCAGCAGGTTCAGTCCTGACAGACCGAGAGTTTTATTTCAGAATCAGGGGAAAGGGTAAAATATACATTTGGGTTGCTGTATTTATTAGTTTGATTTGTTTTAGTTTTTAATAACTATATTTATTTTTTTAGTTTTTCATTTCAGTTCTGAAAAGGAAAGCAAAAAAAACAACCAAAAACAGTACATTGATTGCTTTTGTGATTTAGATTTAAGTATGTGAGACTCAAGGCTGTGTGTCGGACAGGGTCGTCTGCAGTACGGGGGCCCCACGGGAACGGTTCTGGCTCTGTTCCTCTTCACCATCTACACTGCAGACTTCTCCCACAACTCCACCCAGTGCTTCCTGCAGAAGTTCTCTGATGACTCTGCAATAGTCGGCCTCATCACTGATGGGGACGACAAGGAGTACAGGGGACTGACTCAAGACTTTGTGGACTGGTGCCAGCTGAACTACCTCCAGATCAATGCCAGTAAAACCAAGGAGCTGGTGGTAGACTTCCACAGGCACAAACATCCTCCACTGCAACCACTGAACATCCAAGGTATGGACATCGAGGCTGTGGACAGCTACAGGTACCTTGGTGTTCATCTGAACAACAAACTGGACTGGACTCATAACTCAGACGCCCTCTGCAGGAAAGGGCAGAGCAGGCTGTACCTGCTGCGGAGACTCAGGTCGTTTGGAGTGGAGGGCCCACTCCTGAAGACCTTCTATGACTCTGTGGTGGCCTCAGCCATCTTCTATGGTGTGGTCTGCTGGGGCAGCAGCATCTCTGCTGGGGACAGGAAGAGACTGAACAGGCTGATCAGAAGGGCCAGCTCTGTTCTGGGATGCCCTCTGGACCCAGTGGAGGTGGTGAGTGACAGGAGAATGGTGGCTAAGCTGTCATCCCTGTTGGACAACATCTCCCACCTCATGCATGAGACTCTGACAGCACTGAGCAGCTCCTTCAGTGGGAGACTGCAGCACCCACGGTGTGGGACGGAGAGATTTCACAGGTCTTTCCTCCCTTCAACTGATCAAACACATCCACACATGTGCAATAATCTTTTCTGGCATCGTTGTATTTTTACTCAGTTGTATAAAGCATTTGTATTCTATTTTTATCCTATTTTATTTTATTCTATACTGTACAGCTGTGTACAGTATCTTATTCTTATTGTCTTTCACTGTTCTCTAATTTTTGCTATATAACTTTGCACTGTCCACTTTCTGCTGTAACAAAACAAATTTCCCACATGTGGGACTAATAAAGGTTATTTTATCTTAATCAGAATTTTAGTTGTGTTTATTTTCTAATTGATGAAAAACTGAAAGTGGAGAGAAACAGTTCAGTTCAATTCAGTTTTACTTGTATAGCGCCAAATCACAACAACAGTTGTCTCTTATATTGTAAGGTCAAACCCTACAATTACACAAAGAAACCACCCATGATTGCTTTGGTGACAGTGGGACGGAAAAGGAGGAAAAAACTTCTGGCAGCACCAGGCTCAGGGAGAACCAGCCGTTAAACTTTAGCAAAAAGGAAAGTTTTAAGCCTAATCTTGAAAGTAGAGATAGTGTCTGTCTCCTGAATCCAAACTGGAAGCTGGTTCCACAGAAGAGGGGCCTGAAAACTGAAGGCTCTGCCTCCCATTCTACTTTTAAATACTCTAGGCGAGAGATAAGATGGGGCCTGATTATTTAAGACCTTGTATGTGAGGGCAGGATTTTGAATTCAATTCTGGATTTAACAGGAAGCCAATGAAGGGAAGCCAAACAGGAGAATATGCTCTCTCTTTCTAGTCCCTGTCAGGACTCTTGCTGCAGCATTATGGATCAGCGTGAAGGCTTTTCAGGGAGTTTTTAGGACATCTTGATAATAATTTGTAATACTGAATATCAGTACACAGACGCAGGAAAGTTAGCGGCCATCCAGATCTTTATGTCTTTAAGACATTCTGCAGTGTAACTAATTGGTGTGTGTTACCTGGCTTCATGGATAGATAGAGCTGCGTGTCATCTGCATAGCAGTGAAAATTTATGCTATGTTTCTAATGATGCTGCCTAAGGGAGCATGTATAATGTAAACAGAATTGTCCTAGCACTGAACCCTGTGGAACCCATAATTTATTTATTTTTTGAAATCCCTTAATTTTAATTTTTCATTGACATTTCCAACATTTAAATTCTACCCTGAGTGAGCAATCAATCAATCATCAATCAATCAATCAATCAATCAAGCTTTATTCGTCACATGCAGGTTGCCTGCAGTGAA
>NW_020327594.1:0-17789 GCF_001858045.2 Oreochromis niloticus
TTGCAAATCTCCTCAGAGCAACACAAAGTCTGAAAACTCTCCATAGAAAGTCAATGGAGAGTTTGTTCAAAATCACCGCTTGATTTCTGTAATGAGAGGCATATTCGAATCGTCATATCTCCTTAACGAAGCGAAGTTAAAACATGGCTTGTCCCAGTATATCTTCAGACACTCCTGAGCTCACAATTCAAGAATTTTTTTCTCACCTATTACCGTTCTGAGATGAGTTACACTTGTTGAGCGTAGGAAATTCGTCCTTCGCTCAGATTTCTTCAGATTTCAAACTCTGGAAATGAACCACTTTTTCTCTCGTCATAACTTTTTGTTGGATTTCCACAAGACCTGAAATTTCCATGATTGTTCACCAAAGCTGTCTCTTACGGTGAAAAAATGATATTGATACTCCAATAGATTTAGAGTTAGAAAGTGTTGTTTGAGGGCAAGTCAAGGCAGTTTTTGCTTTGCTCTACTCAGTTATGGTGCATTAGAAGTCAAATATCTTTAATAATTCATATTTTAATGATACATTGTCAACACTTTAAGATTCCCCATCTCTTCTGAACAAAACGTGTAAGAATGACCGTTCTAGCCCCTATAGTTAGGAATTATGGTCATTTGTTTGAGGGGAGTCGTCATATGAGAATAGACTGCAAAATCCTGTGTCTCTCTGTGCGCATGCACCTGTTTTGGCGGGAAAAAGTGCACAGCTCTCTGATTGGTGGATTCAAATTCAGCAGCTCCCAGGCTGCTTGACTGAGCTAGAAACTTACTTCTCTCTCCCTGTGTGTGTGTGTGTGTGTGTGTGTGACAGAGAGAGAGAGAGAGAGAGAGAGAAGAGAGGGCGAGACAGAGTTTTATGGGAGCATCTTATTGTATGATTTAAATTCAATATATTTAGACTGGTTGACTGAATTTGATCCTGTGTGTCTCTCTGTGCATGTGTGTTTCCATATGTTCCATATTTCTGATTGTGTGACTGTTACACTTTTTTGCTCAGTTTTTTTCATTAACAAGTACATTTGAAGACCCTTAGCATTTCAGCATTTTTTCAGCTGTCCATTTTGCTTTTCCAGTTTTTCTGTTTAATTATTACTATTGTGCTGAATCATACTATTTCTGCTATTTTAAGATTTGTGCTCAATAGTATTCTACCCAGTATAGTATTTCTGATTAATTATAGTTTTCTACCAAATCATATTACAGTATTTTGCTTTTTATACCATTTTTATAGGATTATTATATGCTAATATAGTATTTCTGCTTTTATAGATTGTGCTTAATACAGTATTTCTGCTAAATGTAGTATTTATGCTTAATCACACTATTACTATATATTCTGCCAGCTTCCCAGCCAGCCAATCATATCTGAGGTCTGCAGTTTCTTCTCTCGTCATATCTCAGCGACGGATGTACAAGAGTAATGAACATCGCAGTCAAGTACACCAAAGTCCGCTGATTCACCCAGTACAAGAATTATGCTCCTAGTCCACCTAGTTTGGAGTTACACGACGTTTTGTAACTCCAAAAACGGCGCTCTTTGCCTCACACCGCGATCTAATTCTGACTGCTCATCACCCTGTTCCCAAGTGCTCACTGTCTTTCCCAGTGGCGCAGCTGGTAATGACCAGGTCTGCACCAAAAGTCGTGGGTTCAACTCACCTTGGACAACATGTTTTTGCCCTACAAATAATACACTATCACAGACCACTAATTCATATTCATCATTTATTACAATTCTGAAAACTTTTACCAGCTTTTCTAATATGGACCTCAGATTCTTCTTAACACTCCATGGCACAAATACTCTTCCCTTTAGGCTCTGTGAATGTGTGTGTGTATCAATATTTCTCCATTTAAAGTATTACTCCTCCATAATTGGATTTCTCTTAAATCAAAGTACTTTACTACATCTTAGTACTTCTGCTCATCATAGTATTCTGCTAAATCATGGTTTTGTGCCAAGTCATCAGATCATGTTTATTGGCCAAGTATATGTGCATACAAATACAAGGAATTGGTTCCGGTAGATGGTGGCTCTCGAGCACAGCATGTAAATCACACACACACACACACACACACACACACACACACACACACACGCACCCACACACACACGTATCTATATATACATTACACATGCATACACATACATACACAAGCTGTGTAAACCAACTATAAATAACTAATCTAAACGTATATACATAAAATACAGAAATGAAATGAGGTGGAATGAATACTACAGAATGTACATAAGGTGCAGTTGCAGTCTGGCAGTGGGAGCAGTGTGACAGTTCAACTGTTTAGAAGGGAGATGGTGAGGGAAAGAAACTGTTCCTGTGTCGGGTGGTCCTGGTCTGCAGGCTCTGTACGTCTGCCAGAGGGCAGCAGATCAAAAAGTCTGTGTCCAGGGTGTGAGGGTCTGTGATGATTTTCCCTGCCCGTTTCCTGGTTCTTGAGAGGTACAGATCCTGGATGGAGGGCAGGGGGGCGCCGATGATCCTTTCTGCTGCCCGTACAGTCCGCTGCAGTCTGCACTGTCCTGTTTAGTGGCTGCACCATACCAGACTGTGATGGAGGAGCACAGGACAGACTCAATGACTGCAGTGTAGAACTGGATCAGCAGCTCCTGTGGAAGACTGTACTTCCCCAGTTGTCTCAGGAAGTACATCCTCTGCTGGGTCTTTTGAGGATGGAGTTGATGTTGGTCTCCCACTTCAGGTCCTGGGAGATGGTGGTACCCAGCAACTTGAAGATCTCCACAGTCGACACAGGGCTGTCTGATATGATGAGGGGGGGCAGAGTTGAGGGATGTCTCCTGAAGTCCACTGTCATCTCTACAGTTTAAGAGTGTTCAGCTCCAGATTGTGCTGACTGCACCAGAGTACCAGCCGCTCACTCATCATAACATTTGTGTTATGTTATAGTATTACTACTAAGTGGAGGATTTCTGTCATGTTACAGTATATGTGCTGATTACAGTATTTCTGCCAAATATAGTATTTCTGATTAATTATAGTTTTTCTACCAAATCATATTACAGTATTTTTGCTTTTTATACCATTTTTATAGGATTTTTATATTGCTTATATAGTATTTCTGCTTTTTATAGGATTTGTGCTTAATATAGTATTTCTGCTTTTTATAGGATTGTGCTTAATACAGTATTTCTGCTAAATGTAGTATTTATGCTTAATCACACTATTACTATATATTTCTGCCAGCTTCCCAGCCAGCCAATCATATCTGAGGTCTGCCGTTTCTTCTCTCGTCATATCTCAGCGACGGATGTACAAAGAGTAATGAAAATCGCAGACAAAGTACACCAAAGTCCGCTGATTCACCCAGTACAAGAATTATGCTTCTAGTCCACCTAGTTTTGGAGTTGCACGACGTTTTGTAACTCCAAAAACGGCGCTCTTTGCCTCTCACCGCGATCTAATTCTGACTGCTCATCACCCCGTTTCCCAAGAGCTCACTGTCTTTCCCAGTGGCGCAGCTGGTAAGGAAATTATAGCCATTTGTTGAGAGGAGTCCTCACTATGAAAATAGACTGCACAAATCCTGTCTCTGTGCTGCGTGTGTAAAAACAGGTGCACCTGTTTTGGCGGGAAAAAGTACATAGCCTTTCTGATTGGTGGATTCAAATTAAGCAGCTCCAGGCTTTTTGACCCACCTAGAAACATACAGGAAACACTGTATGTACAGCCCCTGTTTGTTCACTTGCTTCTGCTGCTGCTGCGTGTGTGTGTGTGTGTGTGTGTGTGTGTGTCTGTATGACAGAGAGAGAGAGAGAGAGAGCCTTTTTATGGGTGTATCTTATTGTGTGATTTAAAATCAATATATTTACACTGGTTGATTGAATTGGATCCTGTGTGTGTCTCTGTGCATGTGTGTTTCCATATATGGGGGCGATCGTGGCTCAAAAGTTGGGAGTTCGCCTTGTAATCGGAAGGTTACCGGTTTGAGGCCCGGCTCGGACATTCTCGGTCGTTGTGTCTTTGGGCAAGACACTTCACTCGTTGTCTACTGGTGGTGGTCAGAGGGCCCGGTGGCGCCAGTGTCCAGCAGCCTCGCCTCTGTCAGTGCGCCCAGGGTGGCTGTGGCTACAACGTAGCTTGCCATCACCAGTGTGTGAATGGGTGAATGACTGGATATGTAAAGAGCTTTGGGGTCCTTAGGGACCATAAAAGCGCTATATAATACAGGCCATTTACCATGTCCATATTTGTAATTGTGCAAGATATTACTATTATGCTAATTACAGTATTTCTGCTACTTTCGGTGTTTGTGCTAAATACAGTATTTCTGCTAAATCTTAGTATTATTGCTTAATCATATTATTTGAGCAAATCATAGTATTTGAGCATATTCTTTCTATTTGTGCCATAGCATAATATATTGCTGAATTACAGCATTTCTGCTATGTTGTAGTATTTGTCCTAAATCACAGTATTTGTGCAATGTTTAGGTATTTTTGTTTAAATAAAGTATCTATGTAATCTTGTACCATGTTTGCTAAAATCCTGTATTTCTGAAAAGTTATCTTGTTTCTGCTAAGTTACAATATTTATTCTAATTTCTGCTGCTAAGTTCTGCTATGTTATTGTATTTCTGCCAAGTATTATGTTTCTTTACTCAAAGGAGTTTGCAAACCTTCACAGACATATGTTTCTTTACGTTATTGCAGTTCTGCTAAGTAATTACATTTTTGCTAAGTTCTTATGCTTCTGCAAAGTTATTACAATTTTTGCAAAGGTTTTACAACTTCTGCAACTTTTCAGCTTTTTCAGCTAGTTTCAGCTGACAGCTTCAGCTTTACAGCATCCACACTGCATTTTCGCAGGAAATGCAAATTTTTCTAGTTATTCTAGTTGCTACTTTTGTACGTTTTTTGGCACTTAACTACTTCCACAATTTTCAGCCGATTTTCACCGTTCAAATTTTAAACTATTCTGCTATTTCTGCTAATGTGCGCTATATCTTTGGTATTTTTGCTGTTATACTTTTTAAAATATTAAGCTTTTTATGCAATTTTTTGTCCCATTGAAATGAATGGAAAACTTCCAAAATTCTGCTAAAACTTGCTAATTTTTGAAACTTATCTACTTATTCATACTTTCACCTAGAACAGCCATTCAAACTTTAAAATGTTTTGAAATTATTGGGCTATTCAGGTATAAATCAGCTTTTTCATATCTGTTACAGTTTTCATCTTATCCCTCTTTAAGTTTTGAGTTTCATTTTTGTGATTTTTCACAAAATACATGCGTTGTTATGGTTGCTATGCACTTGGCTTTCAGTGTGCCACTGAAGGTTTTGCAGTCTTCTCTTCATGTCCGAACAACTTCTTGCTACTTGATCAATTTTCACTCAACCCCCACAAATTATACATCAAAACGTAGGTATTTTTGCTGGCTTTCTGAAAATGTCACTATCATTGTTGTGGGATTTATAGAATTTTCGCAAATCTCCTCAGACCAACACAAAGTCAGAAAACTCTCCATAGAAAGTCAATGGAGAGTTTGTTCAAAATCACCGCTTGATTTCTGTAATGAGAGGCATATTCGAATCGTCATATCTCCTTAACGAAGCAAAGTTACGACATGAGGCTTGTCGCCGTATATCTTCAGACACTCCTGACGCTCACAATTCAAGAATTTGTTTCTCACCTATTACCATTCTGAAATGAGTTAGACTTGTTTGAGGGTAGGAAATTCGTCCTTCGCTCAGATTTCTTCAGATTTCAAACTCTGGAAATGAACCACTTTTTTCTCTCGTCATAACTTTTGTTGGATTTCCACAGAGACCTGAAAATTTCCATGACTGTTCACCAAAGCCTGCTGTCTCTTACGGTGAAAGAATGATATTGATACTCCAAATAGATTTAGAGTTAAAATGCGTTGTTTGAGGGCAAGTCAAGGCAGATTTCGCTTGCCTCTACTCAGTTATGGTGCATTAGAAGTCAAATATCTTCAATAATTCATATTTTAATGATAAATTGTCAACACTTTAAGATTCCCCCATCTCTTCTGAACAAACGGTGTAAGAATGACTGTTCTAGCCCCTACGGTTAGGAAATTATGGCCATTTGTTTGAGAGGAATCCTCACTATGAGAAATTCACTGCAGAAATCCTGTCTCTGTGCTCTGTGTGTGTAAAAACGGCTGCACCTGTTTTGGCGGGAAAAAGTACACAGCCTCTCTGATTGGTGGATTCAAATTTAGCAGCTCCCAGGCTGCTTGACTGACCTAGAAACTTGATTTTCTGTGTGTGTGTGTGTGTGTGTGTGTGTGTGTGTGTGTGTGTGTGAGAGAGAGACAGAGAGAGAGAGAGAGAGAGAGAGAGGGCGAGAGAGAGTTTTTATGGGAGCATCTTATTGTATGATTTAAATTCAATATATTTAGACTGGTTGACTGAATTTGATCCTGTGTGTGTCTCTCTGTGCTTGTGGGACTTTTTGCAGCTGTCCATTTTGCTTTTCCAATTTTTCTATTTAAGTTATTACTATTGTGCTAAGTCATAGCATTTGTGCTGCTTTTCAGTATTTGTGCTAAATACAGCATTTCTGCTAAATCATACTATTTCTGCTATTTTATAAGATTTGTGCTAAATACAGCATTTGTGCTAAATCATACTATTTCTGCTATTTTATAGGATTTGTACTTAATATAATATTTCTGCTTAATTATAGTATTTCTGCCATTTTATAGTATTTGTGCTAAAACATAGTATTTCTACTAAATGCAGGATTTCTGGGTAATCATTGTATTTCTATATATTTCTGCCAGGTCCCCAGGGAGTCAGTCCTAATATTCAAATTTACATATCAGGACCTGGACGGCTTCCCAGCCAGCCAATCATATCTGAGTCCTGGCACACTCAAATATGCATATTGGGACCTTCATGGCTTCTCAGCCAGCCAATCATATCTGAGTCCTGGCACATTTAAATTTGCATATTGGGGCATTCATGGCTTCCCACCCAGCCAATCATATCTGAGTCCTGGCACATTCAAATTTGCATATTGTTGCCTTCATGGCTTCCCAGCCAGCCAATCATATCTGAGTCCTGGCACATTCAAATTTGCATATTGGGACCTTCATGGCTTCTCAGCCAGCCAATCATATCTGAGTCCTGGCACATTCAAATTTGCATATTGGGACCTTCATGGCTTCTCAGCCAGCCAATCATATCTGAGTCCTGGCACATTCAAATTTGCATATTGGGACCTTCATGGCTTCCCAGCCAGCCAATCATATCTGAGTCCTGGCACATTTAAATTTGCATATTGGGACCTTCGTGGCTTCTAAGCCCACCAATCATCTATGTCATATATCTCTAATATTCATATTTTTATTTTAAATGGTCAGCATTTCAAGATTCCCCTATGTCTTCTGAATAAAATGGTCTAAGAATGACTGTTTTAGCCCCTACGGTTAGAAATTTATGGCTGTTTGTTTGAGGGCAATTCTCACTATGAGAAATAGACTGCAAAAATCCTGTCTCTCTCTGTGCTGCATGTGTAAAAGCCTGCACTTAGTGAACCAGTTTTGGCGGGAAAAGCACACAGCCTCTCTGATTGGTGGATTCAAATTGAGAAGCTCACAGCTGTTTGACTGACCTAGAAACATGCTGTTAACAGCCCCTGTTCACTTGCTGATGCTGCTGTCTGTCTGTCTGTCTGTCATTTAAATTCAGTATATTTAGACTGGTTGACTGAATTTGATCCTGTGTGTGTCTCTCTGTGCATGTGTGTTTCCATATGTTTCCATATTTGTGATTGTGTGACTGTTATACTTTTTTTGCTGATTTTTTTTCATTTCACAATTACATTTGAGGGACCCTTAGCATGTTCAGGATTTTTTCAGCTGTCCATTTTGCTTTTCCAATTTTTCTATTTAAGTTATTACTATTGTGCTAAGTCATAGCATTTCTGCTGCTTTTCAGTATTTGTGCTAAATACAGCATTTCTGCTAAATCATACTATTTCTGCTATTTCATAAGATTTGTGCTAAATATAGTGTTTCTGCTAAATGTAGTATTTATGCTTAATCATAGTATTTCTATATATTTCTGCCAGGTCCCCAGGCAGCTAATCCTCTGTGAGGACTGAGACATTCAAATTTACATATCAGGGCCTGCACGGCTTCCCAGCCAGCCAATCATATCTGAGGTCTGCCCTTTCTTCTCTCGTCATATCTCAGCGACGGATGTACAAAGAGCAATGCAAATCGCAGTCAAAGTACACCAAAGTCCGCTGATTCACCCAGTACAAGAATTATGCTTCTAGTCCACCTAGTTTTTACCAGACGTTTTGTAACTCGCCTCTCGCCGCGATCTAATTCTGACTGCTCATCACCCTGTTTTCCAGGCGCGCGCTCTCTTTCCCAGTGGCGCAGTTGGTAATGACACAGGTCTGCAACCCAAAGGTCGTGGGTTCAATTCCACCTTGGTCAACATGTTTTTTTCCCTACAAATTAATACACTGTCACAGACCAGTAATTAATATTGATCATTTATTACAATTCTGCAAACTTTTATGATTTTTGCAGCTTTTCTAATATGGACCTCAGATTCTTGTTAACACTCCATGGCACAAATACTGTTCCCTTTAGGCTCTGTGTATGTGTGTGTGTATCAATATTTCTCCCATTTTAAGTATTACTCCTCCATATGTGTATTTCTGTTAAATCAAAGTGCGTTTACTACACCTTAGTACTTTGCTCAATCATAGTATTTCTGCTAAATCACAGTATTTCTGCTATGTTGTACTATTTTTCTAAATCATAGTGTTTCTGTAATGTTTAAGTATTTTTGGCTAAATATATTCTTTCTGTTATCTTAAACTATTTCTCCTAAATTCTTGTATTTTTGAGAAGTTATCATGTTTCTGGTAAGTTACAATATTTCTGCTAAGTTCTGCTATGCTATTCTATTTCTGCCAAGTAATATGTTTCCTCTAAGATATTGCAGTTCTGCTAAGTTATTACATTTTAGCAAAGTTCCTTTGCTTCTGCAAAGTTTTTACAATTTCTGCAACTTTTCAGCTTTTTCAGCTAGTTTTAGCAGACAGCTTCAGCTTTAAAGCAATTCAGATTCATATGATTACAACCAATATGTATTAGAATAAAAGAAACAATGTGCAATGAACATGTCAGGAGTTGCTGTTAAAAGTCTCATGGCAGTGGGGTTAAGGGACCTCATGAACCTCTTGGAGTCCTGCAGTGGAGTGAGATGAGCCCCTGCAGCCACTGTCCTGTGAGGATGCTTAGGCGATCACCAACACCAGCTCCTTGGTGTTGGTGTTCAGAAGAAGACTGTTCTTATTACTGCAGTCAGTTAAATAAATCTATCATAATACAGTACATTTTAACATAATGACCTTATGTTTATTTATGTCTTTTAACCATTATTTCAAATTCAAAGAATCCTGTTTGAAACATTATAGAATTAAATTTCTGCTAGTTGTTTTTTGATGCAAAAAATCTAGTATAATATATTTAAATTTACATATATTTTTCACGTTTTCAATGCCAATTTTGTGTAATTGCGGAGTTTCCCACTACCCGTGAATGCCTCTTTTTTTTCCGTCTCTGGCTGACTCCTGAATCTCCGCCCACTCTCTGCTCGATCCCTGCCGGTAAGCGCTGCTTCTCTGTCTCTCTTCTCTGAAATGAAATGTCTATAAGCTGTTTGAGTGATTTACCCAGTTGTTGTTAGTGACTTATAAAGCCAGTCAAAGTATAAGTCATGTTAAAGTAACACAATGACTGCTTTTAGTGAAACGTTGTAATTTTAGTATTTAAAATGAGTGTTTGGTATGCTAGCCCTAACAACCTAAGCGCTAACGCCTAGCCTAGCTGCTATAGGCCCAGTGTGAAATGAATATGGTTCATTTGATTGTTTAATACAGTTATTGTGTTGTATTTGGTTCATTCGGTGTGTTAGTGTTTCTGAGTCTCTTAGGGAAGCTGAAGTTACTTTCCTCTTCACAAATCAGTCAGTTAAAACGGCCTCACTCTTTAGGTTGTAAGGTAATGAGCCGCCATTTTAGAAGCACTGATTAGCTGCTGAAGCAGCAGGGTCGGCAACTTCAAAGGAGCCATTTTACCGCCTCTGACTGAAGCCGGGAGAAAAAGAGTCACGTGCCTGTGCCGGTGTGTGTTTGTGTTGTGGGTTAATTAACAGAAGGGAGAGACAGAGTGAGGATAAACACATAATATAAGAATATACATCTCGTAACAAGAAGAAGGTTTTTTTAAATTAATTAATTTTAGTTTTTTTGTTAAATTTTAAGAACTGTTTAACAAACACTTGTTTGTGCAGGTTGTTTTTTAACTATATCCTACACCTGCAGCTCTGTTTAACTTCTCACTTTGTGAAAAATTAATGAAATCTAAAAAGGCCACCTTCAAATAAATAAAATGCAGCAGTGCACCATTAATATTATAAATATGATATGTAGATATTTAAAACAACAGCATATTAAATGATATTGTGTGCAGATAATATTTTAGGAAGCAGAATTTGAATGCAGACCAACTCAAATGTTGAAGCCTACAAATATATCATCCAAGCTTTCATTTATGATTGTTCATGCTTTGAAATTGTGATGTCAGAATTTGTGCACTGCTAGGTGTAGCAAAACATTGCTTATTAAATCTACTGTGTAATAGCACCAAACTAATAGAGCTATCACATAACTGAGAAAGTTGTGTGGCTTATTACAAATGGATGAACCACATATTACCTTAATGAAGACAGTAATCTTTAATAAGGTGTAGAAAAAAGAGGTGAGTTGTTTGTTGCTGTGGTAAACAAGAAGTGTACTGAATCTTTTGGACTACACAGAGTTATGTAGTATTGACTCTGATGCTGATTTGAGTTGTCTCATTCTGTATTTTTGTGCTTTGTCTTTTGTTACACAGAATGAAAGAGATCTTTGGTTTTGCCTTTGCTGGTAAGTAAACAGTGACTGTAACTGAAGCAGTATGAACCTGGCATTGTGTAGCACATTTGACGACTTACATACAGTAGTTTGACTTTTTGTGATATGTTTCCATTTACTGATTGGCAAAACACAGGATTGTGACCTGTGGCAGCAAAGCCCCACACAGGACCTCGGACTGTCCCTGAAAATGTCCCTGAAGTTTAATAGCCCATTTATGTCTGCTTTAATTTTTATGGCTTAATGAATCCAAACAGTTAAATGTCAGATGTCTTTATACAGTTGTTCATTTTCTCCTTATGTTTGTGGATTTAAGTAGCAGACAAACAATTAAAGTGTTTTAGGGGAGTCAGTATAAGTGGTGGCTCAAACACTTAAGAGCTGCACAGGTATTGATTTATATTATTTCTCAAATTCTGCTGATGTATTACATTAAAGTCAGAACATTGTAGAAGTATTTTGCCTGACTTGGTATAAGTAATAGCTTTAACAATAATAAAAACGAAGAGAACCAGAGGTGTGAGTGGACATTGTTAGGTACATTACAACCAGTGTGTCTAATTAGTTGTTACTTATTTAGTGAATATAATGTGTTTTAAAATTAAATAGAAATGTTGCCAAAAGGGACATTGCAACATATATAATATTCCTAACAACTGGTACAATGAAAGGAATTTTAGTGTAATACTTTAAGACATTTAATTTTAACCACAAACATTCTGCACCTCTGTTATTGTAACATGTCAATATTTACATGTATTTTAGGATTTGCATATTCATATCACACTAACCAAAACATGATGAGGTTTTCTGTTGCTTCTGATTTCAAGAATTACTTTGTATTTAATGTTTTTAACCTGAAAGGACATTAAAAGTTTTGGTTTTTCACACTTTATTAGCTCTGACCTGTTGTAGAAATGTTGGAGCCACAAGGCTCTGTGTAGGAAATATTTGGTATATCCTGCACTTGTGCCAACAAATATTGGTGCCTATTCTTTGCATTTCTGTAGTAATAATGTTTTATTACACTTGCTATAGCCATGTGAGACCCTGCAGTTCAATTATATCCTCTTTAGACTACAGTAAACTTAAAAAGCTTAAAGTAATTGAGGATTTTACTAGTTAATTTGTGTCACAGTAAATTGGATTGTGTGTGAAGAGGCTCAACAGTCTGAATCATCAAACAGTGATCTGATGAATTGTTTCCTTTCTCTAGACTGCTGATCTGATCGTCTCAAGTCTGGTAAGTAAGGGTTTTCTGAGGTGCAGTGCTGGGAAATGTTTCTCATCATAGGAGATTCAGTGTAGTGCTGTGAGTGAGCACAGCTATTTGTGATTATCAAAAGTCATCAATCCTAGAAAAGTCTGTGTAACATTTCCAGACCTACAGAGGTCGGTAGGTTATTGTAGCAGCGCATATTTTTTCACATTAGAGCAGCTCATGAACAGCAGTTTAGGTACAATTAAGTCTTCAAATAGAGCCTTGTGGATTTCTAAAGCTTCTTTCCCTTCATTAAATTAAGTCACTGTCTGAAAACTGCTCTTTGAATTAGTCTTTAATTAAAGATTTTGTTGATGACTGGAAAAAATCTAAAGCACAGATACAGCACTCATTTCTGTATTTTATGATTAAATGATCTATAAAGAAATTATCATCATACTACATTTTTAATTAGCCTTAAAGCGCCATTATAAGTACGTCCTAGATTTAGTGGAGTGCTTATGGCTGTGTATAACATACCCCAAATGTGACTGAATATGTAGAACTGCTTTATCTCCAATTTCTCATTTGCCAAAGTCATACTGAGTAAAGTATTGTTTACTTTTATGTTAACGGATCTCAAATCGCTGTTTCTGTGTGCCCAGATATTATGATGTACTGTTGTCCCAGGTAAGTACACACAGAACAGGGATTTTAGAATATTGGTGATTAAGGAACATGTATGTGGCATAATTTTAAATAGGTGGCCTGAAACTGTCTGCTCTACTGTGTGTAGGTTTGTTGGACCATATGATATTTACAGTAGGTTATTGTAGCAGCATATCTTGGTTTAAGTTTATAGACACTGTTTGTTTTATTGTGTTAATAGAATGTAAAACTTCTTTAGAATAGTTCCACCACCATTTTTGAGCATTTCAATCAGTCAATAATGAACTGTGGAACTCTTCAATATGTAAAGCCTGTATGTACTGTATTTTTCGGATATAAGGCGTATGCAGCTAACCAAATATTCAGATAACTCAAACTATTCAACTCATTCACAGTAACTCTCAACATTTTTCAGTGGTAACACATAACAATACACTATCTTTTTCTGTTCAGTCCTATTCCACAAATCTATCAATTCTTCATGGATTGATCGGTTTGAAATCTGCTTCATACGCATGTCTCTAAACAGATGCCAGGTCCTCATACACACACCATAACATTATGTTTAGGACAATACGAATTACTCCGCGAGGCTCCTGACTACTGTAGCTGTAATGCTCCAACAATCCATCAAGCGCTGCAGCTTTAAAGCTTCCAAAGTCATACTAAACATTTTGACAGATGTTTGAGTGCCGTGTAGAATAAATTGGGTTGTCACTAAGCACAGCCAGAATAACACATAATGTAACTGTTGATTTGAGAAACTAAAGAATTTTAGTGTGACTTATAGTCCGAAAATACTGGAAGCCATGTTTATTGGAAATATGCCTAATTCCAGTCCCTTTTGTCTTACAGGTGACCTGCTGCAGAAAACCCTCTCCCTCTATCGTTGACAAGCCATTAACAAGCAATTCAGTCTGCCTATCACTCTCCTCTCCTGCTCCATCTTTTTGACAAGCCATTCTATCTCTATCATTCTCCGCCATGAGCTCTATCTAATTTGACAAGCTTGAACCTGTTGACAAGAATCTAAGTTTGACAAGAAACCAAGTTTGACAAGAAACCAAGTTTTGGAAATTGAAGTTACCACAACTTCGTCGATCTGTTTCAGAAATCTGAGAGATCTCTGCTCTCACTGCTCCTTCTTTCCTGTTGTTAAACCTCTCATATCTACTAATTTTGCTGGAAATTGCAAGTAGAAGTTGAATATACAGTAGTAGAATACAGTACAGTAGATTTACAGTACAAATACTTACACAGCCCACATTTATAGTTTTGACTTGGCATTACATTGATAGTGCAATTACTTTGATAAATTATATAAAATATACACATTTTTAAAGGCTTATCTGTACGAGATAATTGGTTATTTTGTAATACATACATTCAGGCTGCTGTATTCACATAAATATTAATCAGATCCGAATACATTTTCAAGTCTGTTTCATTGACTATAACATTTGACTACAGTAAGTTATATATAATACTATTGTTATTCAAACCCATTCTATTACTCAGTGTAAGTGTTCAGTCACAATTGTCATGAGAAGCTGCCCTGAGGTCCAGACTTCCTGTTCCTGACTGCTGCAGAACATCCAGCTGAAGATCCTCATCGCCTGTCATCTGATCACCGCACCACCACAGCTCCATATGTTGATTTAGTTTTAGATATCTGAAAGATTTACATAAATCTATTTAAGAGCCAGAAGTTTATTATATCCTGTTGATTGTTGTGATTTCTAAATCCTGTTACAGAAGTATAGATCTAATCATAACCAGTCTGGTTAAAAATACAGTTTCTGAAAAGCTACAATAAACTGACCCAAGTGTTTCAGAGAACTTGATATCTTTAATATTGAGTTTGGATTAAGTCGCCTTTACATCATTTACATATCCATAGAACATTTGAATAATTTGCATTTCTCAGATTGATAGCAATTTGAAGACTTAAAGTTTTTCACTCTTTCCAGATTGGTTTTGTTATTTGTGTAGAATACACATAAGGTGTAGTTTGTACTTAACAAAATGCCAAGGAAAGGTCAAAGGTCGCAGTCTCAGAAGCTTAGACGCCAAAGCAGAAAGAACAGGTAATGTGTCTCAGAGTGGTGAGCAGGTAAAGGTGTCTGTACAACTTTTCCAGTCCAGAAGGCAGAGTAGCGTTCAGACAGCCGCAGTATCTTATGCAGATGGGTAAGCGAGGTGTTCGTTCGTGTCTGTGCCAAAGGCTGAAGTGCAACAAGTAGACAGACTAACCCAGGTAACTGTGCAAATGCAACATGATGGAGAAACTCCAGGACCATCTCATGTACAGGTTACAAACAGAGAAAGTCGTCACGAGTGAGCAGCGTTGTGCGTCCCGAAGCCAGGCTCTCCTAAGTTGGAAAGTACCGGAATCAGCAATGCATGGCTAACAGTTTGGTTTCCTATATCTTGCATGAGGATGAATTCATTACGAGAGCAGATCTTACGTGTGTTGGACAAGGCCATGCCGTGTATCAGATGCCAGAAAGAGGTTGTGAACAGCGTGTTTCTAGCCTGCGATGAGCTTCCCACAGTGGTCACCAGCCGCAGACACGGTATCAAGTGGACATGTCTCAGTTTGTCGTTACGGCACATTCGATGGTACAGATCATCTTCCGAGCCTTGAACAGGGACTACGTGTTTGGCTTCAGAGTTCGCTACGCTTGCTAGTCATGGGAGGAACAGTCATCGCAGTTTGCGGCGACTTCAGGTGAATACGCATACTTTGACCCTCACCACGTAGTCTACAGGAATGCCATTGTCGCTAGGTGTAAGTGGTGGAATTGCAGTTGTGTTAAAATTCACACGTCTTACGACATGATTGACAGGATCAAACGTTGTACCGAATGTTTAGCATCGCATCAACCTGCGCTTATGAGCTACAGCCTGTTGAGTTCCACAGTGAAACGTTGCTGACCAAAGAGTGCTGATGAAAACAGACAAACAGCTACAGTGTTCCAGCACCAGCTTTAAATGACCTGATTTGAAACCCCAAATCCACTGAGCAGACACAGAAAACTGTGACCGACACTTTAGCTACTGAAGTGATGTCATCCAGGTGGATTATTCAAATGAGCCAGCTGCTGAGCTGAACAATGTCTTCTGATTATTTAGAATAGAAACCTCTGCTTCTGTAAGAGACACTCAGGTACAACAGATTCTGTTCCTCAGAATGATTTAAACACTGCCTCCTGTTTAACTAGACAAAGAGGAACTCTCACATAACTGTTGAAGCGTACTAACAGCAAAGGGAAGATTAGGAGACGACTATTGGTCCAAGAAACTACCACAGAGAAGGAAATGAGAAGAAAGAAAGACAGATGTAACTTTTGATGAAAGCTTTAAGACAAGAAAAAGATTCTAGTGAAAGTCTCATGATTCTGATCACAGTAAAAAAGGTGTGTACAAAATAATCTGTATAAACTCAATGCTACATATAGAGAGAAACAGAGAGAACATTGAGAAAATCTATAGAGATAGTGCTAAATTAGAGAGAGAAAAGAGACGTGTCATAAGGATTAAAGAAGATTCTTATTCCGAGAAAGCGAAGGAACGAATAAGAAGAACTACAGAGAATCTCCATGTTCGAGAAAAGCAGAAGGACGAATAAAAGAACATACAGAACTTGTGCTGAATTCAGAGAGAAACATAAGCTTACATGAGGTCATATGTTTCTAACCTATATAAACAAAGTGTAGAATTTAGACAGAAAAAAAGTTACATCACTAAACGTTATGGAGAAGAGAGCAATTTCAGCAGCAACACAAGGACAATATGAGAGAACGAATGAGAGTAAAATATTGGAACGTTCTTCTTTAGACAGATGCATAACATTAGATGTGTAATGAAATAAAAGAAAATATCGTCAGATGCATCGACCAGCTGAAAGTTTACCGTATCATCCAGATAACAGTTTAATGAATGAGGCCATATCTCGTTTCAGATCAACATTAAGTCAGCACCATCTTATGTTTGTACTGTTTGTCTAAAAGCTTCTTTTCCTAATCAGGTGAAAATCTGCAAAAGAAACATTACTCAAACACCAAACTGTAGCTCAGCAGTGTCTAATGGTAAATTTGTTCATATGTGTGATGAAGCATGTAATGATCACTGCAGCTTCCTGTTGAGAGAAAAAGGAGTATATCTGTCACCGTGTCACAGTTCCCTCAAAGTGGACGCATGCCCAGGCTTGCTGCTGTCAATGGTTAGATCTGCAGGATATTCCAGCTGAACTGTGTGATCTCAACATTCTGGAGAGACATCTGATTGCCAAATGCATCCCATTGCAAAGATTATTCCACTTCAAAGGGCAGACAAAGACTCATACGTGGTAATGTGGTGTGTGTCCATCTGAGGTCCAAGACGTTGACTGTTTGCCTCGGCTCAGAAACCAATCACAGATAATGAGGAATCAAGTTGAAAAAGACGACTGTGCTACAAAGGCCATCAGCTGTTCCAGACTGTCACCTGGTCTAAACTGATCCAAGCCCTGCGTAAACTGAAACAATTCATCCACAGTACACAGATATTGTTATCAGAGATGATGCATTGCTTTGTGATCCAACGTTACTGATGATGACAGCAGTGATTGAAGCCAGCATGGCAATGATGATTATAATGAAGCGATTTTAATGGAAATTGACAACTATGAAAAAGATGCCCTTTTGTGTGAAACTGAGTCTGAAAGTGAACAAGATATTATATGCAATCCTGTGATGAACAACCAGAGAACAAATCCAGAGAACCAGAAAGTGATTGAACAATGGAGGTTTTGCTCTAGAAGTTGTCTGCAGCCTGTAGACATTCAGAAGAGATTCTCTTTTCACTGATAACACATATTGTGTGCACCTGCAGAAAGAACAATCCTGTTAGCTTCTTCAGACTCCTCATTTGGAAGCCATGGCATTTCCTGTGCAGTTTCCTACTGGTCAGAATACACTGGATGAAAAG
>NW_020327595.1:0-20000 GCF_001858045.2 Oreochromis niloticus
AATTTTTGCTGAAAAGTGGTGAAAAAAAAACATCACCCTGAGCAGGATTGGAACCTGGCCCTCCTGGTCTCAAGGCAGCCACTCATCTCACTGAGCCAAACTCATTCTGACAAAGAATAGGTGGAGAGACTGACAATTTTGCTGAAATGAGCAGAAGCTGCTGAGAATTGTGCTGATAAGAGGTGAAAAGTGTGAAATTTTGCAAAAAAGAGGTGAATGAGCAGAATTTCTGCTGAAAAGAGGTAAAGAAGCAAAAGTTGCGCTGAAAAGAGATGAATCAGGAGAATTTCTGCTGAAAAGAGGTTTTTGCTGAAAACACCTGAGATTTGTGCTGATAAGAGGTGAAAAGGCTGAAAATTTTGCAGAAGAGGTTAATAAGCAGAATTTGGGCTGAAAAGAGGTGAAAATTGTGCTGAAAAGAGGTCAATCAGCAGAGTTTCTGCTGAAAAGATGGAAAGAAGCAGAACGTTGCGCTGAAAAGAGGTGATGAGCAGAATTTCTGCTGAAAAGAGTTTTTCTTCTGAAAACAGCAGAAAAAACTGAAAATTTTGCTGAAAGGGGGTAAAGATGCTGAAATTTGTGTTGAAAAGAGTTAAAAAAGTTTAACCTTGCACTGAAAAAAATTGTTGCCATGAGCGGGATTTGAACCCCGGCCTCCCAGTCTGAAAACGGCTGTTCATCTCATACAATTTGTGCTGAAACATTATGTATGATTTATGATTTAGCAGAAACACTGGGACTTGGTAGAAATACTATGATTTACATGAAATACTTTGACTTAGCAGAAATACTATAATCTAGCAAAAAGTACTACAGCATAGCAGAAATTCTATCATTGAGCAAATTACTAGGATTTAGCAGAAATACTATGATTTGGCACAAAAAAATATGTTTTGGCTCAAAAACTTATTTTGCAGTTATACTATGATTTGGAAGAAATACTATGCTTTGGAAGAAATACTATGCTTTGGAACAAATACCATGATTTGGCAGAAATACTATGAGCAGTAACAATATAACATAGCAGAAATACTATTATTTGGGTGAATGCAATTGTTTGGCACAAACACTATGATTTAGCACTGTACAGAATGGTGTACGTCAGTTTAATGCTGGGTGGTGCTGCAACAGTAGCTATCCTCGGTCAGAAGGAGAGGCTGACATCCAGGAATTAGATTACCACAGGTGGAGTTTATTGGCAGTCAGATGGATGTTACAGGAGATATGGCATACAGTAGGAGGATGTGGAGGGGTGATATGGTGTGGTTTCTATGATTAAGAACAGGTATACATTACAACAAGAATACGGATTAAAGATTTAAGAAACTGGCAACAAATTCCTCCACTACAAACCAGTCTGATACCACTTCTTGCAGTGTTCACATTTACTAAGGCACTACCCAAAAGGCGCCACAAGAGGGCACTCCAACACAAGAGATGACCTATGTACACTGATGCACTTAGTAACAGTCAACCTCCTACTTAGCCACTACGTAATACAGCGATATTACAGTGTACAAATTCACATAAATTTGCAGGGGGAACAAACAAAGCAGGAACAAGCCCAAACAATCAAATAACTGTGCTGCCATAGCTATCGCTAACTAGCACATACACTAAAGGTAACTCAAACCAATACACACAAGTAGCAGGGTAAACATCTTAAGCATGGAACATGAACTCACGTTTATGTGACACACACCATCCCCAACAAATACAGGATGGGCTATTTGCTCCCCTTCCCAGCAGCTCTCTCCTCATCGTTAGCACAGGAACAAAGGAAGACCATCTAGCTCAGAAGTCCCATGAATCCCCTCACTGCTCAGAGGCTGCTGGGTAATGTAGCTCACACGAACACAGGCTTTTCTACAAGCACAAATACTATAACATAGCAGAAATACTGTGATTTTGTTGAAATACTATGATTTGGGACAAATACTATGATTTGGCAGAAATACTATGTTTTAGGACATATACTATGATTTGGCTCAAATACTATTATATAGCAGCAATACTATGTTTTGGTACAAATGCTGCGCTTAGGCACAAAAATTATCATTTGGCAGACACTATGATTTAGCAGAGATAATATGATTTGGCAGAAATACTAAACTTTGGCACAAATACTATAATTGAGTACAAGTACTTTAAGATAACAGAATACTATGATTTAGCAGAAATACAATGTTTTTGCAGAAACACTGTAATTTCACTCAAATACTATGAAATAGCAGTAATACTATGATTTGGCAGAAATACTGCGTTTTAGTACAAATACTATGACAAAGCAGAAATACTATGACTTAGAAGTAATACTATCACAAAAGGGATTCCTCAAAATACTATGAAATGCAGTAATTCTATGATTTGGCAGAAATACGGTACTTCATACAAATACAATGCTTTGGTACAAATACTATGTTTTGGTTTGAATACTATGATTCGCAACAAATACTATGATTTGGCACGAGTAGTATGATTTAGTACAAATACTACGAATTGGCAGAAATACTGTGACTTAGTAGTAATACTATAACATAACAGATATACTGTGATGTTGCAGACAGTCTGTTTTTGCACAAATACCACAATATGGCAGAAATACTATGTTTTAGCACAAATACTATGATTTGGTATAAATACTATGTTTTGGCACATATACCTTAGTCAGCAGATATCCTATAACATAACAGAAATTCTACGACTTAGTAGTAATACTATAACATAACAGAAATATTAATTGGGCACAAATACTATAATTTGGCACAAGTACCATGTTTTGGCAAAATCCCATAATTTGGCACAAATACTATGATATGGCAGAAATACTATGATTGGGTACAAATACTATGATTGGGCAGAAATACTATGTTTCAGTACAAATACTATGATTTAGCAGAAATACTATGTTTTAACATAAATATTATTTTTTGGCAGAAATTTCTGCTAAAAGGTACTATTTCTGCCTTTTGGCAGAAATACTGTAATTTGGCATAAATACTATGATTTGGGATAAATACTATGATTTGGCAGATATACTATATTTAGCATATATACTATAACATAACAGAAATACTTCCACCTAGTAGTAATACTATAACATATCAGAAATATTCTGATTTGGCCCCAAAACCATGATTTGGCACAAATACCATGATTTTTCAAAAATACTATGATTTACCAGAAATACTATGGTTGAGCAGAAGTACTAAGATGTAGTAGAAGTACTTTGATTTAGCAGAAATACTATTATGGAGGAGTAATACTTCAACATGGGAGAAATATTGATACACACACACATACACAGAGCGCAAAGTGAACAGGAGCTGTTAAGAGTCTGGGCTTGGTATATCTAGGTCAGTTAAATTAGCTGCACCTGCTGTAATCAGCTCTCACACACACAGACACAGAGAGAGGTATAAGTTTTCTGCAGTGTATTTCTCACATTCAGGATTCCCCTCGAACAAATGGCCATAATTTCCTAACCGTAGGGGCTAGAATGCTCGTTCTGACACCGTTTTGTTCAGAAGAGATGGGGGAATCTGCAGGTCTTCTTAATTCAGAGATAAAATATAAATTATTGAAGATATATGACTTGTAATACACTGTAACTGAGTAGAGGCGAAGCAAAACTGCCTTGACTTGCCCTCAAACAACGTTTTGTAACTCTAAATCTATATGGAGCATCAAAATCATTCTTTCACCGTAAGAAACAGCAGGCTTTGGTGAACAGTCATGGAAATTTTCAGGTCTCTGTGGAAATCCATCAAAAAGATATGACGAGAGAAAAAAGTGCCTCATTTCCAGAGTTTGAAATCTGAAGAGATCTGAGCAAGGCACGAATTTCCTACTCTCAAACAAGTGTAATTCATGGCCAAACGGTAATAGGTGATAAAATACTTTTTCAATTGTGAGCATCAGGAGTGTCTCAAGATATATTTGCACAAGCCTCATGTCTCAACTTTGTTTCATTAAGGAGATATGACGATTTGAAAATGCCTCTCATTAGAGAAATACAGCGGTGATTTTGAACAAACTCTCCATTGACTTTCTATGGAGAATTTTCAGACTTTGTGTTACTCTGAGGAGATTTGCATAAAATCTATAACTCCCACAACAATGATAGTGACATTTTCTGAAAGCCAGCAAAAATACCTACGTTTTGATTTATAATTTGTGGAGCTTGAGTGGAAATTGGGCGAGTAGCAAGAAGTTGTTTAGACATGAAGAGAAAATTCAGAACGGACCAGCACTCACTCTGACTTAATTGCATAGCAACCATAGCAACGCATGTATTTTCTGAAAAATCACAATTTTGCAACTGAAAACTTAAAGAGGTATAAAATTAAAACGGTAGAAGATCTGAAAAAGCTGAATCAGACAGGAATAGCCCAATAATTTGAGAACATTTTAAAGTTTGAATGGAGTTTCTAGGTGAAAGTATGACAAGGTAGTTAAGTTTCAAAAACAAGCAAGTTTTAGCAGAATTGTGGAAGTTTCCCATTCATTTCAATGGGACAAATTAAAGGAAAAAAGTGTAATATTTTAAAAAGTATAATAGTAATAAACACCAAAAGTCATTGCCGGCATTAGCAGAAAGAGCAGAACAGTTTAGAGTTTGAACGGAGAAAATCGGCTGAAAACTGAGGGAGTAGATAAGTGCCAAAAAGTGTACGGAAGCAACTAGAATAATATAGTGGAATAAAGAATAAAGAGAAACAGGAACTCAATAGTGTGGAAGCCCTTTAGGGCATCCACACAAATAGTGTGGAAGCCCTTTAGGGCATCCACACAATAAAGAACTAGAAAAATTTGCATTTCCTGCGAAAATGCTGTGTGGATGCCTTAACGCTGAAGCTGTCTGCTGAAAAGCTGAAAAAGCTGAAAAGTTGCAAAAAGTTGTATGGTGGTGAAAAAAAACATGTCACCCTGAGCAGGATTGGAATCTGGCCCTCCTGGTCTCAAGGCAGCTACTCATCTCACTGAGCTAAACTCAGTCTCTCAAAAAAGTGGAGGAGAGACCGACAATTCAGCTAAAATGAGCGGAAGCTGCTGAGAATTGTGCTGAGAAGAGGTGAAAAGGCTGAAAATTTTGCAGAAAAGAGGTAAATCAGCAGAATTTCTGCAGAAAAGAGGCAGAACAAAAGAGAAAACTGAAAACAGGTTTTGCCCTGAGCAGGATTCGAATCTGGCCCTCCTGGGCTCAAGGCGGCTATTCATCTCACTGACCCAAACTCACTCTCACAAGGAAAGAGATGGAGAGACTGACAATTATGGTGTACTGAGCAGAAACTGCTGAGAAGAGGTGAAAAGGCTGAAAATTTTGCAGAAAAGAGGTAAATCAGCAGAATTTCTGCAGAAAAGAGGCAGAACAAAAGAGAAAACTGAAAACAGGTTTTGCCATGACCAGGATTTGAACCTGGCCGTTCTCGTCTCAAGGCAGCTGCTCATCTCACTGAACCAAACTCTTTCTCTCAAAAACAAGAGATGGAGAATCTGACAATTTTGCTAAATGAGCAGAAGCTGCTGAGAATTGTGCTGAGAAGAAGTGAAAAGGCTGAAAATTTTGCAGAAAAGAGGTGAATCAGCAGAATTTCTGCAGAAAAGAGGTAAAGAAGCAATAAGTTGCGCTGAAAAGAGATGAATCAGCAGAATTTCTGCTCAAAGGCGGATATTCATTTCCCTGAGCCAAAGTCATTCTTACAAAGAAGAGGTGGAGAGACGGACAATTTTGCTGAAATGAGCAGAAGCTGCTGACAATTGTGCTGATAAGAGGTGAAATGGCTGAAAATTTTGCAGAAAAGAGGTGAATCAACAGAATTTCTGCAGAAAAGAGGCAAAGAAGCAGAAACTTGCGCTGAAAAGAGATGAATCAGCAGAGTTTCTCCTCAAAAGAGTTGTCTTTTTTCTGAATACAGCCATAAAAGCTGGAATTTGTGCTGAAAAGGGGTGAAAAAAATGAAAATTTTGCTGAAAAGGGGTGAAGAAGCTGAAGAAGCTAAAGTATACTAAATCAAAGTATTTGTGCCAAAACATAGTGTTTCTGCCATATTGTGGTACTACTACATTACAACATGAATACGGATTAAAGATGAAAGAAACTGGCAACAAATTCCTCCACTACAAACCAGTCTGATACCACTTCTTTGGAGTGTTCACGTTTACTAAGGCACTACCCAAAAGGCGCCACAAGAGGGCACTCCAACACAAGAGATGAGGTGAATGAGCAGAATTTCTGCTGAAAAGAGGCAGAAGGTTCTGTATGTAGAAAAAAAACACTGTTGAACCATGTGTGAAATAAATAAAAAAATGAAATGAAAGAACAACCTGGTTCTGCTCAAATTCACCAATCAGAGGTACTGCCTCTGTCTGCTTCATCAGGCTGTGTACTTGTTTCTGCCATGGAGCGTTAACAAGAATCTGAGGTCCATATTAGAAAAGCTGCTAAAATCATAAAAGTTTGCAGAATTGTAATAAATTAGCAATATAAATTACAGGTCTGTGATAGTGTATAAATTTGTAGTGAAAAAAAAACGTGGACCAAGGTGGGATTGAACCCACGACCTTTGGGCTGCAGAGCCGAGTCATTACTGATTGCGCCACCTGGAAAGGGGGCGGCGGTCTGAAAGACAGATATTTGGGCAGTCAGAAAATAGATCGCGGTGAGAGGCGAAAAACGCCGTTTTTTGGAGTTACAAAACGTCGTGTAACTCAAAAACTAGGAGGGCTAGCAGCATAATTCTTGTACTGGGTGAATCAGCGGACTTTGGTGTATTTTGTCTGCCATTTTCATAGCTCGTTCTACCTCCGTCGCGGAGATATGACGAGAGAAGAAACGGCTTCATTTCCAGAGTTTGAAGACTGAGAGAAGGACAGATTTCCACCCTTCAAACAAACGTAATTCATTGCTCAACGGTAAGATAATTGTAAAAACTGCTTCCACTGTGAGTGTCAGCAGTGTCTGAAGATATATTGGCACAAGCCTCATGTCCTAACTTTGCTATGTTAAAGAGATATGGCGATTTGAAAATGCCTCCCGTTTCAGAATTTCAGCTCTGAATTTCAAAACCTCCCCATAGACTTTGAATGGGGAGTATTGAGACCTTGTGTCACTCCGAGGCAAATTGCGAAAAAACGGTAAGTCTCACAATAAAGATAGTGACATTGTCTGAAAGCCAGCAAAAATACCTACGTTTTGATGTATAATTTGTGGGGGTTGAGTGGAAATTGAGCGAGTAGCAAGAAGTTGTTTAGAGATGAAGAGAAAATTCAGAACGGACCAGCACTCACTCTGACTTAATTGCATAGCAACCATAGCAACGCATGTATTTTCTGAAAAATCACAAAGTTGCAACTGAAAACTTAAAGAGAGATAAGATTAAAACGGTAGAAGATCTGAAAAAGCTGAATCAGACAGGAATAGCCCAATAATTTGAGAACATTTTAAAGTTTGAATGGAGTTTCTAGGTGAAAGTATGACAAAGTAGTTAAGTTTCAAAAACAAGCAAGTTTTAGCAGAATTTCTGAAGATTTCCATTCATTTCAATGGGACAAATTAAAGGAAAAAAGTGTAATATTTTAAAAAGTATAAGAGTAATAAACACCAAAAGTCATAGCCATCATTAGCAGAAAGAGCAGAACAGTTTAGAGTTTGAACGGAAGCAACTAGAACTAGAAAAAAAATTTGCATTTCCTGCGAAAATGCAGTGTGGATGCTGTAAAGCTGAAGCTGTCAGCTGAAACTAGCTGAAAAGTTGCAGAAGTTGTAAAACCTTTGCAAAAAATTGTAATAACTTTGCAGAAGCATAAGAACTTAGCAAAAATGTAATTACTTAGCAGAACTACAATAACATAAAGAAAACATAATACTTGGCAGAAATACAATAACATAGCAGAACTTAGCAGCAGAAATTAGAATAAATATTGTAACTTAGCAGAAACAAGATAACTTTTCAGAAATACAGGATTTTAGCAAACATGGTACAAGATTACTTAGATACTTTATTTAAACCAAAATACCTAAACATTGCACAAATACTGTGATTTAGGACAAATACTACAACATAGCAGAAATGCTGTAATTCAGCAAATATATTATGCTATGGCACAAATAGAAAGAATATGCTCAAATACTATGATTTTGCTCAAATAATATGATTAAGCAATAATACTAAGATTTAGCAGAAATACTGTATTTAGCACAAACACCGAAAAGTAGCAGAAATACTGTAATTTAGCATAATAGTAATAACTTGCACAATTACAAATATGGACATGGTAAATGGCCTGTATTTATATAGTGCTTTTATGGTCCCTAAGGACCCCAAAGCTCTTTACATATCCAGTCATTCACCCATTCACACACTGGTGATGGCAAGCTACGTTGTAGCCACAGCCACCCTGGGCCGCACTGACAGAGGCGAGGCTGCTGGACACTGGCGCCACCGGGCCCTCTGACCACCACCAGTAGACAACGAGTGAAGTGTCTTGCCCAAAGACACAACGACCGAGACTGTCCGAGCCGGGCCTCGAACCGGTAACCTTCCGATTACAAGGCGAACTCCCAACTTTTGAGCCACGATCGCCCCCGTATATGGAAACACACATGCACAGAGACACACACAGGATCCAATTCAATCAACCAGTGTAAATATATTGATTTTAAATCACACAATAAGATACACCCATAAAAAGGCTCTCTTTCTCTCTCTCACTCTCTGTCATACAGACACACACACACACACACAGACACACACACACACACAGACACACACACACACACACACACACACACACACGCAGCAGCAGAAGCAAGTGAACAAACAGGGGCATTACATACAGTGTTTCCTGTATGTTTCTAGGTGGGTCAAAAAGCCTGGAGCTGCTTAATTTGAATCCACCAATCAGAAAGGTTATGTACTTTTTCCCGCCAAAACAGGTGCACCTGTTTTTACACACGCAGCACAGAGACAGGATTTGTGCAGTCTATTTTTCATAGTGAGGACTCCTCTCAAACAAATGGCTATAATTTCCTTACCAGCTGCGCCACTGGGAAAGACAGTGAGCTCTTGGGAAACGGGGTGATGAGCAGTCAGAATTAGATCGCGGTGAGAGGCAAAGAGCGCCGTTTTTTGGAGTTACAAAACGTCGTGTAACTCCAAAACTAGGTGGACTAGAAGCATAATTCTTGTACTGGGTGAATCAGCGGACTCTGGTGTACTTTGACTGCGATTTTCATTACTCTTTGTACATCCGTCGCTGAGATATGACGAGAGAAGAAACGGCAGACCTCAGATATGATTGGCTGGCTGGGAAGCTGGCAGAAATATATAGTAATAGTGTGATTAAGCATAAATACTACATTTAGCAGAAATACTGTATTAAGCACAAATCCTATAAAAAGCAGAAATACTATATTAAGCACAAATCCTATAAAAAGCAGAAATACTATATTAAGCAATATAAAAATCCTATAAAAATGGTATAAAAAGCAAAAATACTGTAATATGATTTGGTAGAAAAACTATAATTAATCAGAAATACTATATTTGGCAGAAATACTGTAATCAGCACATATACTGTAACATGACAGAAATTCCTCCACTTAGTAGTAATACTATAACATAACACAAATGTTATGATGAGTTGAGCGGCTGGTACTCTGGTGCAGTCAGCACAATCTGGAGCTGAACACTCTTAAAACTGTAGAGATGACAGTGGACTTCAGGAGACATCCCTCAACTCTGCCCCCCTCATCATATCAGACAGCCCTGTGTCGACTGTGGAGATCTTCAAGTTGCTGGGTACCACCATCTCCCAGGACCTGAAGTGGGAGACCAACATCAACTCCATCCTCAAAAGACCCAGCAGAGGATGTACTTCCTGAGACAACTGGGGAAGTACAGTCTTCCACAGGAGCTGCTGATCCAGTTCTAAACTGCAGTCATTGAGTCTGTCCTGTGCTCCTCCATCACAGTCTGGTATGGTGCAGCCACTAAACAGGACAGGTGCAGACTGCAGCGGACTGTACGGGCAGCAGAAAGGATCATCGGCGCCCCCCTGCCCTCCATCCAGGATCTGTACCTCTCAAGAACCAGGAAACGGGCAGGGAAAATCATCACAGACCCCTCACACCCTGGACACAGACTTTTTGATCTGCTGCCCTCTGGCAGACGGTATAGAAGGCTGCAGACCAGGACCACCCGACACAGGAACAGTTTCTTTCCCCTCACCATCTCCCTTCTAAACAGTTGAACTGTCACACTCCTCCCACTGCCAGACTGCAACTGCACCTTATGTGCATTCTGTAGTATTCATTCCACCTCATTTCATTTTGTATTTTATGTATATACGTTTAGATTAGTTATTTATAGTTGGTTTACACAGCTTTGTGTATGTATGTGTATGCATGTGTAATGTATATATAGATACGTGTGTGTGTGTGTGTGTGTGTGTGTGCGTGTGTGTGTGTGTGTGTGTGTGAGAGATTTACATTGCTGTGCTCGAGAGCCACCATCTACTGGAACCAAATTCCTTGTATTTGTCTGCACATATACTTGGCCAATAACACGATTCTGATGATTTGGCACAAAAACCATGATTTGGCAAAAATACTATAATTTAGCAGAAATACTATGATTGAGCAGAAGTACTAAGATGTAGTAAAAGTACTTTGATTTAAGAGAAATACAATTATGGAGGAGTAATACTTTAAAATGGGAGAAATATTGATACACACACACATTCACAGAGCCTAAAGGGAAGAGTATTTGTGCCATGGAGTGTTAAGAAGAATGTGAGGTCCATATTAGAAAAGCTGGTAAAAAGTTTTCATAATTGTAATAAATGATGAATATAAATTAGTGGTCTGTGATAGTGTATTAATTTGTAGGGCAAAAAAGATGTTGTCCAAGGTGGAGTTGAACCCACGACCTTCGGGTTGCAGACCTGTGTCATTACCAGCTGCGCCAGTGGGAAAGACAGTAAACACTTGGGAAACAGGGTGATGAGCATATAGTTAGGGCTGGACCAGGTGACCCTGAATCCTCCCTTAGTTATGCTGCAATAGACGTAGGCTGCCGGGGATTCCCATGATGCATTGAGTTTTTCCCTTCCAGTCACCTTTCTCACTCACTATGTGCTAATAGACCTCTCTGCATCGAATCATATCTGTTATTAATCTCTGTCTCTCTTCCACAGCATGTCTTTCATCCTGTTTTCCTTCTTTCACCCCAACCGGTCGCAGCAGATGGCCGCCCCTCCCTGAGCCTGGTTCTGCCGGAGGTTTCTTCCTGTTAAAAGGGAGTTTTTCCTTCCCACTGTCGCCAAAGTGCTTGCTCATAGGGGGTCATATGATTGTTGGGTTTTTCTCTGTATTTATTATTGTGCTATCTACTGTACAATATAAAGCGCCTTGAGGCGACTTTTGTTGTGATTTGGCGCTATATAAATAAAATTGAATTGAATTGAATTGAATTGAATGAGCAGTCAGAATTAGATCGCGGTGTGAGGCAAAGAGCGCCGTTTTTTGGAGTTACAAAACGTCGTGTAACTCCAAAACTAGGTGGACTAGAAGCATAATTCTTGTACTGGGTGAATCAGCGGACTTTGGTGTACTTTGACTGCGATTTTCATTACTCTTTGTACATCCGTCGCTGAGATATGACGAGAGAAGAAACGGCAGACCTCAGATATGATTGGCTGGCTGGGAAGCTGGCACAAATATATAGTAATAGTGTGATTAAGCATAAATACTACATTTAGCAGAAATACTGTATTAAGCACAAATCCTATAAAAAGCAGAAATACTATATTAAGCACAAATCCTATAAAAAGCAGAAATACTATATTAAGCAATATAAATATCCTATAAAAATGGTATAAAAAGCAAAAATTCTGTAATATGATTTGGTAGAAAAACTATAATTAATCAGAAATACTATATTTGGCAGAAATACTATATTTAGCACAAATCTTATAAAATAGCAGAAATAGTATGATTCAGCACAATAGTAATAACTTAAACAGAAAAATTGGAAAAGCAAAATGGACAGCTGAAAAAATGCTGAACATGCTAAGGGTCCTTCAAATGTACTTGCTAAATGAAAAAAAAACTCAGCAAAAAAGTGTAACAGTCACACAATCACAAATATGGAAACATATGGAAACACACATGCACAGAGGGACACACACAGGATCAAATTCAGTCAACCAGTCTAAATATATTGAATTTAAATCATACAATAAGATGCTCCCATAAAAACTCTGTCTCGCCCTCTCTTTCCCTCTCTGTCACACACACACACACACACACACACACACACACACACACACAGGGAGAGAGGAGCAACTTGCTAGGTCATTCAAGCAGCCTGGGAGCTGCTAAATTTGAATCCACCAATCAGAGAGGCTGTGTACTTTTTCCCGCCAAAACAGGTGCAGCCGTTTTTACACACACTCAGAACAGAGAGAGGCAGGATTTTTGCAGTCTATTTCTCATAGTGAGGATTCCTCTCAAACAAATGGCTATAATTTCCTAACCGTAGGGGCTAGAACGGTCATTCTTACACCGTTTTGTTCAGAAGAGATGGGGGAATCTTACAGTATTAACAATTTATCATTAAAATATGAATTATTAAAGATATTTGACTTCTAATGCACCATAACTGTGTAGAGGCGAAGCAAAAACTGCCTTGACTTGCCCTCAAACAACGCTTTCTAACTCTAAATCTATTTGGAGTATCGATATCATTCTTTCACCGTAAGAGACAGCAGGCTTTGGTGAACAGTCATGGAAATTTTCAGGTCTCTGTGGAAATCCAAAAAAAAGATATGACGAGAGAAAAAAGTGGTTCATTTCCAGAGTTTGAAATCTGAAGAAATCTGAGCGAAGGATGAATTTCCTACCCTCAAACAAGTCTAACTCATCTCAGAACGGTAATAGGTAAGAAAAAAATTCTTGAATTGTGAGCGTCAGGAGTGTCTGAAGATATACTGGGACAAGCCTCATGTTTTAACTTCGCTTCGTTACGGAGATATGACGATTCGAATATGCCTCTCATTGCAGAAATCAAGCAGTGATTTTGAACAAACTCTCCATTGACTTTCTATGGAGAGTTTTCAGACTTTGTGTTGGTCTGAGGAGATTTGCCAAAATTCTATAAATCTCACAACAATGATAGTAACATTTTCTGAAAGCCAGCAAAAATACCTACGTTTTGATGTTTAATTTGTGGAAGTGGAGTGAAGATTGAGCAAGTAGCAAGAAGTTGTTTGGACATGAAGAGAAGACTGCAAAACCTTCAGTGGCACACTGAAAGCCAAGTGCATAGCAACCATAACAACGCATGTATTTTGTGAAAAATCACAAAAATGAAACTCAAAACTTAAAGAGGGATAAGATTAAAATGGTAACAGATATGAAAAAGCTGAATCATTCATGAATAGCCCAATAATTTGTGAACATTTTAAAATTTGAATGGTTGTTCTAGGCGAAAGTATGAAAAAGTAGTTAAGTTTCAAAAACAAGCAAGTTTTAGCAGAATTTTGGAAGTTTTCCATTCATTTCAATGGGACAAATTAAAGGAAAAAAGCTTAATATTTTAAAAAGTATAATAGCATAAAATACCAAAAGTCATAGCCATCATTAGCAGAAATAGCAGAATAGTTTAAAATTTGAACGGTGAAAATCGGCTGAAAATTGTTAAAGTAGTTAAGTGCCAAAAAACGTACAAAAAGTGGCAACTAGAATAATAATAAAGTATAAAGAACTAGAAAAATTTGCATTTCCTGCGAAAATGCTGTGTGGATGCCTTAACGCTGAAGTTTCCTGCTGAAAAAGCTGAAAAAGTTGAAAACTTGCAAAAAGTTATATGGCGGTGAAGAAACTGAAAATTCTGCTGAAAACAGGTGAAGAAGCAGAAAATGTTTGCTGAAAAGTGGTGAAAAGCCAAAAACTTCTACTGAAAGGGGTAAAGACAGAGAAATTTTTGCTGAAAAAAAACATTGCCCTACGCAGGATTCGAACCTGGCCCTCCTGGTCCTAAGGCAGCAACTCATCTCACTGAGCCAAAGTCTTTCTGACAAAGAAGAGGTGGAGAGACTGACAATTCTGCTTAAATGAGCAGAAGCGGCTGAGAATTGTGCTGATAAGAGGTGAAAAGGCTGAAAATGTTGCAGAAAAGAGGTGAATCAGCAGAATTTCTGCTGAAAAGAGGTGAAAAAGCAGAAAATTGCAATGAAAAGAGATGAATCAGCAGAATTTCTCCTCAAAAGAGTTTTTTCTGAAAACAGCTGAGATCTGTGCTAATAAGAGGTGAAAAGGCTGAAAATTTTGCAGAAGAGGTGAATAAGCAGAATTTCGGCTGAAAAGAGGTCAAAATTCTGCTGAAAAGAGTTCAATCAGCAGAATTTCTGCTCAAAAGAGTTCTGCAGAACTTTTCAGAATTCTGCTGAAAAGATGTTTTTGCTGAAAATAGCTGAAAAAGCTGGGATTTGTGCTGAAAAGTGGTGAAAAAACTGAAGATTCTGCTGAAAACGGGTTATAAAGCTGAAATTTGTGTTGAAAAGAGTAAAAAAAGTTTAACTGTTAACTGAAAGAAATGTTGCCATAAGCGGGATTTGAACCCGGGCCTCCCAGTCTGAGAACGGACGCTCATCTCACTGAGCTAAAACACAGGTCAACCCGGCAAGGAAAATCAGTGAGGCCACTGATAATATGGCAGAAATGGGCAAAAAATATTGCAAAAAAAATTCAATATCTCAAAAAGTATAGAAGTTATGAGCACCAAAAGTCATTGCCGGAAAGAGCAGAAAGAGCAGAATTTTTTAAGATTTGAACGGTGAAAATAGCACAAAAACTGAGGCAGTAGTTAAGTGCCAAAAAGTGTACGGAAGCAACTAGAAGAAGAATAATAAAGAACTAGAAAAATTTGCATTTCCTGCGAAAATGCTGTGTGGATGCCTTAACGCTGAAGCTGTCTGCTGAAAAGCTGAAAAAGATGAAAAGTTGCAAAAAGTTGTATGGTGGCGAAAAAAAAAAATGCCCTAAGCTGGATTCGAACCTGGCCTTCCAGATCTCAAGGCAGCCACTCATCTCACTGAGCTAAACTCACTCTGACCAAGAAGAGGTGGAGAGACGGACAACTCTGCTGAAATGAGCAGAAGCTGCTGAGAATTGTGCTGATAAGAGGAGAAAAGGCTGAAAATTTTGCAGAAGAGGTGAATAAGCAGAATTTGGGCTGAAAAGAGGTAAAGAAGCAGAAAGTTGCACTGAAAAGAGATGAATCAGCAGAATTTCTGCTCAAAACAGTTTTTCCTGAAAACAGCTGAGACTTGTGCTAATAAGAGGTGAAAAGGCTGAAAATTTTGCAGAAGAGGTGAATAAGCAGAATTTGGGCTGAAAAGAGGTGAAAATTCTGCTCAAAAGAGTTCAATCAGCAGAATTTCTGCTGAAAAGAGTTCTGCAGAACTCTTTTCAGAATTCTGCTGAAAAGATGTTTTTGCTGAAAATAGCTGAAAAAGCTGGGATTTGTGCTGAAAAGTGGTGAAAAAACTGAAAATTTTGCTGAAAAGGGGTGAAAAAGCTGAAATTGAGTTAAAAAAGTTTAACTGTTAACTGAAAGAAATGTTGCCATAAGCGGGATTTGAACCCGGGTCTCCCAGTCTGAGAACGGCTGCTTATCTCACTGAGCTAAAACACGGCTCAACCGGGCAAGGAAAACTAGTGAGGCCACTGATGATGTGCAAAAATGGGCAAAAAATATTGCAAAAAAAATTCAATATCTCAAAAAGTATAGAAGTTATGAGCACCAAAAGTCATAGCAAACATTAGCAGAAAGAGCAGAATTTTTTAAAGTTTGAACTGAGAAAATCGGCTGAAAACTGAAGGAGTAGTTAAGCGGCAAAAAACGTACGGAAGCAACTTGAAGAATAACTAGAAAAATTTGCATTTCCTGCGAAAATGCTGTGTGGATGCCTTAACGCTGAAGTTGCCTGCTGAAAAAGCTGAAAAAGTTGAAAACTTGCAAAAAGTTATATGGCGGTGAAGAAACTGAAAATTCTGCTGAAAACAGGTGAAGAAGCAGAAAAATTTTGCTGAAAAGTGGTGAAACCCCAAAAATTCTACTGAAAGGGGTAAAGACGCAGAAATTTTTGCTGAAAAGTGGTGAAAAAAAACATCACCCTGAGCAGGATTCGAACCTGGCCCTCTTGGTCTCAAGGCAGCCACTCATCTCACTGAGCCAAACTCATTCTGATCAAGAATAGGTGGCGAGACTGACAATTTGGCTGAAATGAGCAGAAGCTGCTGAGAACTGTGCTGATAAGAGGTGAAAAGGCTGAAAATTTTGGCAAAAAGATACCATGATTTGGCACAAATACGATCATATTGCAGAAATACTATGATTGGGTACAAATACTATGATTTGGCACAAGTACTATGAATAAGTACAAATACTATGATTTGGCAGAAATACTATGATTTAGCAGAAATACTGTTTTAACATAAATAATATCTTTTGACAGAAATTTCTGCTAAAAGGTACTATTTCTGCTTTTTAGCAGAAATACTGTAATTTTGCATAAATACTATGATTTGGGATAAATACTATGATTTGGCAGATATACTATATTCAGCACATAAACTATAACATAACAGACATTCCTCCACTTAGTAGTAATCTCATAACATAAAATAAATATTATAGTTCTGCCCCAAAACCATGATTTAGGACAAATACCATGATTTTTCAAAAATACTATGATTTAGCAGAAATACTATGATTGAGCAGAAGTACTAAGATGTAGTAGAAGTACTTTGATTTAGCACAAATACTATTATGGAGGAGTAATACTTTAACATGGGAGAAATATTGATATACACACACACATACACATAGAGCAAAGTGTACAGGGGCTGTTAATAGTCTGGGCTTGGTATATCTAGGTCAGCTAAATTGGCTGCACCTGCTGTAATCAGCACTTACACACACAGACACAGAGACAGCTATGAGTTTTCTGCAGTGTATTTCTCACATTCAGGATTCCTCTCGAACAAATGGCCATAATTTCCTAACCGTAGGGGCTAGAACGCTCATTCTGACACCGATTTGTTCAGAAGAGATGGGGGAATCTGCAGGTCTTCATAATTCAGAGATAAAATATAAATTATTGAAGATATATGACTTGTAATACACTGTAACTGAGTAGAGGCGAAGCAAAACTGCCTTGACTTGCCCTCAAACAACGTTTTGTAACTCTTAATCTATATGGAGCATCAAAATCATTCTTTCTCCGTAAGAAACAGCAGGCTTTGGTGAACAGTCATGGAAATTTTCAGGTCTCTGTTGAAATCAATCAAAAAGATATGACGAGAGAAAAAAGTGCCTCATTTCCAGAGTTTGAAATCTGAAGAAATCTGAGCGAGGGACAAATTTCCTACCCTCAAACAAGTGTAATTCATGGCCAAACGGTAATAGGTGAGGAAAAAATTCTTGAATTGTGAGCATCAGGGATGTCTGAAGATATATTGGCACAAGCGTCATGTCTCAACTTTGTTTCGTTAAGGAGATATGACGATTTGAAAATGCCTCTCATTAGAGAATTCCAGCGCTGATTTTGAAGAAACTCTCCATTGAGTTTCTATGGAGAGTTTTGAGACTTTATGTTACTCTGAGGAGATTTGCAAAAAATCTATAAGTCCCACAACAATGATAGTGACATTTTCTGAAACCCAGCAAAAATACCTACGTTTTGATGTATAATTTGTGGGGGTTGAGTGGAAATTGAGCGAGTAGCAAGAAGTTGTTCAGACATGAAGAGAAAATTCAGAAAGGACGAGTGCACACTCTGGGTTAATTACATAGCAACCATAACAACGCATGTATTTTCTGAAAAATCACAATTTTGCAACTGAAAACTTAAAGAGGTATAAAATTTAAACGGTAGAAGATCTGAAAAAGCTGAATCATTCAGGAATAGCCCAATAGTCTGAGAACATTTTAAAGTTTGAATGGAGTTTCTAGGTGAAAGTATGACAAAGTAGTTAAGTTTCAAAAACAAGCAAGTTTTAGCAGAATTGTGGAAGTTTTCCATTCATTTCAATGGGACAAATTAAAGGAAAAAAGTGTAATATTTTAAAAAGTATAATAGTAATAAACACCAAAAGTCATAGCAAACATTAGCAGAAAGAGCAGAACAGTATAGAGTTTGAACGGAGAAAATCGGCTGAAAACTGAGGCAGTAGATAGACGGCAAAAAACGTACGGAAGCAACTTGAAGAATAACTAGAAAAGTTTGCATTTCCTGCGAAAATGCTGTGTGGATGCCTTAACGCTGAAGCTGTCTGCTGAAAAGCTGAAAAAGATGAAAAGTTGCAAAAAGTTGTATGGTGGTGAAAAAAAAAGTTTCGCGCTGAGCAGGATTCGAACCTGGCCCTCCTGGACTCAAGGCGGCTACTCATCTCACTGAGCTAAACTCATTCTCTCAAAAAAGATGAGGAGAGACTGACAATTCTGCTAAAATGAGCAGAAGCTGCTCATTTTTTGTGCTGAGAAGAGGCAAAAAGGCTGAAAAGTTTGCAGAAAAGAGATAAATCAGCAGAATATCTGCAGAAAAGAGGTAGAACAAAAGAACAAAAGAGAAAACTGAAAACAGGTTTTGCCATGACCGGGATTTGAACCTGGCCGTTCTGGTCTCAAGGCAGCCGCTCATCTCACTGAACCAAACTCATTCTCGCAAAAACAAGAGATGGAGAAAGGGGCAATTTTGCTAAATGAGCAGAAGCTGCTGAGAATTGTGCTGAGAAGAAGTGAAAAGGCTGAAAATTTTGCAGAAAAGAGGTGAATCAGCAGAATTTCTGCAGAAAAGAGGTAAAGAAGCAATAAGTTGCGCTGAAAAGAGATGAATCAGCAGAATTTATGCTCAAAAGAGTTTTTTTCTGAAAACAGCTGAGATTTGTGCTGATAAGAGGTGAAAGAGCTGAAAACTTTGCAGAAGAGGTGAATCAGCAGAATTTCTCCTAAAAAGAGGTAAAGAAGCAGAAAGTTGCGCTGAAAAGAGATGAATCAGCAGAATTTCTGCTCAAAAGAGTTTTTTTCTGAAAACAACTGAGATTTGTGCTGATAAGAGGTGAAAATTCAGAAATTTCTGCTGAAAAGAGTTCAATCAGCAGAATTTCTGCTGAAAAGAGTTTTTTTTTGCTGAAAACAGCTGAAAAAGCTGGGATTTGTGCTGAAAAGTGGTGAAAAAACTGAAAATTTTGCTGAAAAGGGGTGGAAAAGCTGAAATTTGTGTTGAAAAGAGTTAACAAAGTTTAACTGTTAACTGAAAGAAATGTTGCCATAAGCGGGATTTGAACCCGGGCCTCCCAGTCTGAGAACGGCTGCTCATCTCACTGAGCTAAAACACAGCTCAACCGGGCAAGGAAAACTAGTGACCCCACTGATAATGTGCAAAAATGGGCAAAAAATATTGCAAAAAAAATTCAATATCTCAAAAAGTATAGAAGTTATGAGCACCAAAAGTCATAGCACACATTAGCAGAAAGAGCAGAATTTTTTAAAGTTTGAACTGAGAAAATCGGCTGAAAACTGAGGCAGTAGTTAAGCGGCAAAAAGTGTACGGAAACCCCAAGAATAATAAAGAATAAAGAGAAACAGGAAAACAATTGTGTGGAAGCCCTTTAGGGCATCCACACAACTAGAAAAATTTGCATTTCCTGCGAAAATGCAGTGTGGATGCTGGAACGCTGAAGCTGTCAGCTGAAACTAGCTGAAAAAGCTGAAAAGTTGCAGAAATTGTAAAAACTTTGCAGAAGCAAAGGAACGTTGCTAAAATGTAGTAACTTAGCAGAACTGCAATATCTTAGAGGAAACATAATACTTGGCAGAAATACAATAGCATAGCAGAACTTAGCAGAAATATTGTAACTTACCAGAAACACGATAACTTCCCAAAAATACAAGAATTTCGGAGAAATAGTATAAGATAACAGAAAGAAT
>NW_020327596.1:0-11831 GCF_001858045.2 Oreochromis niloticus
TATTTTATGTTATGAGATACTACTAAGTGCAGGAATGTCTGTTATG
This sequence comes from Oreochromis niloticus, assembly GCF_001858045.2. Classification (NCBI taxonomy): domain Eukaryota; kingdom Metazoa; phylum Chordata; class Actinopteri; order Cichliformes; family Cichlidae; genus Oreochromis; species Oreochromis niloticus. The sequence continues at coordinate 47 of NW_020327596.1, forward strand.
TTATAGTTTATGTGCTGAATATAGTATATCTGCCAAATCATAGTATTTATCCCAAATCATAGTATTTATGCAAAATTACAGTATTTCTGCCAAAAAGCAGAAATAGTACCTTTTAGCAGAAATTTCTGTGAAAAGATATTATTTATGTTAAAACATAGTATTTCTGCTAAATCATAGTATTTTCTGCCAAATCATAGTATTTGTTACTTATTCATAGTATTGTGCCAAATCATAGTATTTGTACCTCATAGTATTTCTGCAATATGATCGTATTTGTGCCAAATCATGGTATCTTTTTGCCAAATCATGGTATTTGTGCCAAATCATGTTATTTGTGGCCAGTTAAAATTTCTGTTATATTAGTGTTACTACTAAGTCATAGAATTTCTGTTATGTTATAGTATATCTGCTGATTATGGTATATGTGCCAAATAATAGTATTTATAGCAAATAAATAGTATTACTGCCCAAACATAGTATTTCTTGTAGTATTTGTAGTAGTAGTTGTTGTAGTATTTGTGCAAAAACATAGAATTTCTGCAAAATCATAGTATATCTGTTATGTTATAGTATTACTACCAAATCATAGTATTCCAAATCATAGTATTACTGCAATTCCATAGTATTTGAGCGAAATCGTACTATTTGTGAAAAAACATACTATGTCTGCAAAATCATATTATATCTGCTATGTTATACTATTACTACTAAGTCACAGTATTTCTGCCAATTCGTAGTATTCGTACTAAATCATACTACTTGTGCCAAATCATAGTATTGAAATCAAAATATAGTATTTGTACCAAAGCATTGTATTTGTACGGAGTACAGTATTTCTGCCAAATCATAGAATTACTGCAATTTCATAGTATTTGAGGAATCCTTTTTGTTATAGTATTACTTCTAAGTCGTAGTATTTCTGCTTTGTCATAGTATTTGTACTGAAACATAGTATTTCTGCCAAATCATAGTTTTACTGCTATTTCATAGTGTTTGAGTGAAATTACAGTGTTTCTGCAAAAACATTGTATTTCTGCTAAATCATAGTATTCTGTTATCTTAAAGTACTTGCACTCAATTATAGTATTTGTGCCAAGTGTAGTATTTCTGCCAAATCATATTATCTCTGCTAAATCATAGTGTCTGCCAAATCATAATATTTGTGCCTAAACGCAGCATTTGTACCAAACATAGTATTGCTGCTATATCATAGTATTTGATCCAAATCATAGTATATGTCCTAAAACATAGTATTTCTGCCAAATCATACTATTTGTCCTAAAGCATAGTATTTCAACAAAATCACAGTATTTCTGCTATGTTATAGTATTTGTGCTTGTAGAAAAACCTGTGTTATTGTGAGCTACATTACCAGCAGCCTCTGAGCAGTGAGGGAATTCATGGGACTTCTGAGCTAGATGGTCTTCCTTCGTTCCTGGGCTAACGATTGAGGAGAGAGCTGCTGGGAAGGGAGCAAATAGCCCATTTATTTGTTGGGATGGTGTGTGTCACATAACGTGAGTTAATGTTCCATGCTTAAGATGTTACCCTGCTACTTGTGTGTATTGGTTTTAGTTACCTTTAGCGTATGTGCTAGTTAGCGATAGCTATGGCAGCACAGTTATTTGATTGTTTGGGCTTGTTCCTGCTTTGTTTGTTCCCCCTGCAAATTTATGTGAATTTGTACACTGTAATATCGTTGTATTACGTAGTGGCTAAGTAGGAGGCTGACTGTTACTAAGTGCATCAGTGTACATAGGTCATCTCTTGTGTTGGAGTGCCCTCTTGTGGCACCTTTTGGGTAGTGCCTTAGTAAACGTGAACACTGCAAAGAAGTGGTATCAGACTGGTTTGTAGTGGAGGAATTTGTTGCCAGTTTCTTTCATCTTTAATCCGTATTCATGTTGTAATGTAGTAACTTTTGTGGCGCAAATACCACAATATGGCAGAAATACCATGTTTTGGCACAAATACTTTGATTTGGTATACTTTAGCTTCTTCACCCCTTTTCAGCACAAATTCCAGTTTTTCACGTGTTTTCAACAGAAATCTGTTTTATTTCTGATTGCTGATGTCTTTGTTTTTCAGCCGCCCGCCCCCTTTCCAGGTGGCGCAATCAGTAATGACACGGCTCTGCAGCTCAATGGTCGTGGGTTCAATCCCACCTTGGTCAACATTTTTTTTCACTACAAATTTATACACTTCACAGACCTGTAATTTATATTGCTATTTTTTTTCACTACAAATGAGTAGTGCAAAAACATACTATGTCTGCACATCACAGTATATCTTATTTTAGTATTACTACTAAATCACATTATTTCTGCAATTCAAGGAGGCTGACTGTTACTAAGTGCATCAGTGTACATAGGTCATCTCTTGTGTTGGAGTGCCCTCTTGTGGCGCCTTTTGGGTAGTGCCTTAGTAAACGTGAACACTGCAAAGAAGTGGTATCAGACTGGTTGTAGTGGAGGAATTTGTTGCCAGTTTCTTTCATCTTTAATCCGTATTCATGTTGTAATGTAGTAGTACCACAATATGGCAAACACTATGTTTTGGCACAAATACTTTGATTTGGTATACTTTAGCTGCTTCACCCCTTTTCAGCAAAATTTTCATTTTTTTCACCCCTTTTCAGCACAAATTCCAGCTTTTTTGGCTGTTTTCAGAAAAAAAAACTCTTTTCTGCAAAAATTCTGCTGATTCACCTCTTTTCTCCAAACCGTTCAGCCTTTTGACCTCTTATCAGCACAATTCTCAGCAGCTTCTGCTCATTAGCAGAATTGTCCGTCTCTCCACCTCTTTCTTTAAGAATGACTTTGGCTCAGGGAAATGAATAGCCACCTTGAGACCAGGAGGGCCAGGTTCGAATCCTGCTCAGTGGGGCATTTTTTTTTCACCACCATGCAACTTTTCATCGTTTTTAGCTTTTCATAGTATCATAGTATTTCCACAAAATATTTGTATTTCTGCTACGTTATATTATTACTGCTCATAGTATTTCTGCCAAATTTTGGTATTTGCTCCAAAGCACAGTATTTCTGCCAAATCACAACATAACTGCAAGATAAAGGTTTTTGAGACAAATCATAGCGTTTGTGCTAAATCCTAGTAAATCTGCTCAATCATAGAATTTCTGCTATGCTGAGGTGCTTTCTGCTAGATTATAGTTTTTCTGCTAAATCAAAGTATTTCATGTAAATCATACCAAGTCCCAGTGTTTCTGCCAAATCATAAATCATAAATAATGTGGCGTGTTGGGGGAACAGCTAGTCCTCTCCCATCATGCCTTGGGACATGTGCTGCTGTTTAGATGTTCTTGTTTCATTGTTTATGGTTACGTTACTTTTAACTGTTGTCTTGAATGTTGTGTTTATACTATGGTACAAAGTCACTGACAGTTATTGTTTTATAGGAAGGAAGAATGCAGTACCATAAGTGAGTTCTGTTATGCTGTTATTGACCCTTGAAGCACATTGTAGAACAAGCAAGTGTTTAATAAAAAGCTTCTCCTACCAGCTTGGGGTGAATTACAAGCTCAAGCTTTCCTGTGTGCTTATTTGCAAGACTTGTATGTGCCATAATAATTTTAATAAAGCAAAGTTAAGATGAGAAGCTTGTTCCAATTCATCTTCAGACAGTGCTGCCAGTCACGGTTGAGCAGTTTTTACTGTCATCTTACTGTTGAGCCATAAATTACGTTTGTTTTCCAACTCTTAAAATGAAGCCGTTTCTTCTCTCGTCATATCTCCGCGACGGGGTACAAAGAGCTATGAAATCGCAGTCAAAGTTCAGCAAAGTCTGCTGATTTACCCAGTACAAGAATTGTGCTTCTATCCACCTAGTTTTGAGTTACACGACGTTTTGTAACTCCGAAAATCGGCGTTTTACGCTCTCACCGCGATCTAATTCTGACTGCTCAAGTCTCTGTGTTTTAGGCACCTGCCCCCTTTGTGACCAGACCTCATTTGGCTCAGAGGGTTGAGAAGCTACTGTGAGACCCGGTGGCAGAGGGTCGAGTCCTACCTGTGACAGTTGCTACACATCATCCCCACTTGCATGCACTCTGCTTTCTTGACACTCTTCAGTGTACCCTTACACATAAAGCCATCTCCATCAAACGCGTCTACACCTCTTTTTTAGCAGATAATTCTGCTTTTTCGCTTGTTTTCAGCAACTGCTGATGCTGATAGCCCTCCTAGTTTTTGAGTTACACGACGTTTTGTAACTCCAAAAAACAGCGCTTTTCGCCTCTCACCGCGATCTATTTCTGATTGCTGATCTCTTTGTTTTTCACTACAAATGAGTAGTGCAAAAACATACTATGTCTGCAACATCACAGTATATCTGTTATGTTATAGTATTACTACTAAATCACAGTATTTCTGCCAATTCAAGGAGGCTGACTGTTACTAAGTGCATCAGTGTACATAGGTCATCTGTTGTGTTGGAGTGCCCTCTTGTGGCGCCTTTTGGGTAGTGCCTTAGTAAACGTGAACACTGCAAAGAAGTGGTATCAGACTGGTTTGTAGTGGAGGAATTTGTTGCCAGTTTCTTTCATCTTTAATCCGTATTCATGTTGTAATGTAGTAGTACCACAATATGGCAGAAACACTATGTTTTGGCACAAATACTTTGATTTGGTATACTTTAGCTTCTTCACCCCTTTTCAGCAAAATTTTCATTTTTTTCACCCCTTTTCAGCACAAATTCCAGCTTTTTTGGCTGTTTTCAGAAAAAAAAACTCTTTTGAGCAGAAACTCTGCTGATTCATCTCTTTTCAGCGCAAGTTTCTGCTTCTTTGCCTCTTTTCTGCAGAAATTCTGCTGATCCACCTCTTTTCTGCAAAACTTTCAGCCTTTTCACCTGTTATCAGCACAATTCTCAGCAGCTTCTGCTCATTTCAGCAGAATTGTCCATCTCTCCACAACAACTTTTTGCAACTTTTCATCTTTTTCAGCTTTTCAGCAGACAGCTTCAGCGTCAAGGCATCCACACAGCATTTTCGCAGGAAATGCAAATTTTTCTAGTTGTGTGGATGCCCTAAAGGGCTTCCACACTATTGAGTTCCTGTTTCTCTTTATTGTGTGGATGCCCTAAAGGGCTTCCACACTATTGAGTTCCTGTTTCTCTTATTGTGTGGTGCCCTAAGGCTTCCACACTATTGAGTTCCTGTTTCTCTTTATTCTTTTCCACTATATTATTCTAGTTGCTTCCGTACACTTTTTGGCACTTATCTACTCCCTCAGTTTTCAGCCGATTTTCTCCGTTCAAACTCTAAACTGTTCTGCTCTTTCTGCTAATGCCGGCTATGACTTTTGGTGTTTATTACTGTTATACTTTTTAAAATATTACACTTTTTCCTTTAATTTGTCCCATTGAAATGAATGGAAAACTTCCACAATTCTGCTAAAACTTGCTTGTCTTTGAAACTCAACTACTTTGTCATACTTTCACCTAGAAACTCCATTCAAACTTTAAAATGTTCTCAGATTATTGGGCTATTCCTGTGTGATTCAGCTTTTTCAGATCTTCTACCGTTTTAATCTTATCTCTCTTTAAGTTTTCAGTTGCAAAATTGTGATTTTTCAGAAAATACATGCGTTGCTATGGTTGCTATGCAATTAAGTCAGAGTGAGTGCTGGTCCGTTCTGAATTTTCTCTTCATGTCTAAACAACTTCTTGCTACTCGCTCAATTTGCACTCAACCCCCACAAATTATACATCAAAACGTAGGTATTTTTGCTGGCTTTCAGACAATGTCACTATCTTTATTGTGAGATTTACCGTTTTTTCGCAATTTGCCTCGGAGTGACACAAGGTCTCAATACTCCCATTCAAAGTCTATGGGGAGGTTTTGAAATTCAGAGCTGAAATTCTGAAACGGGAGGCATTTTCAAATCGCCATATCTCTTTAACAAAGCAAAGTTAGGACATGAGGCTTGTGCCAATATAACTTCAGACACTGCTGACACTCACAGTGGAAGCAGTTTTTACAATTATCTTACCGTTGAGCAATGAATTACGTTTGTTTGAGGGGTGGAAATCTGTCCTCCTCTCAGTCTTCAACTCTGGAAATGAAGCCGTTTCTTCTCTCGTCATATCTCCGCGACGGAGGTAGAACGAGCTATGAAAATCGCAGTCAAAATACACCAAAGTCCGCTGATTCACCCAGTACAAGAATTATGCTGCTAGCCCTCCTAGTTTTTGAGTTACACGACGTTTTGTAACTCCAAAAAACGGCGTTTTTCGCCTCTCACCGCGATCTATTTTCTGACTGCCCAAGTATCTGTCTTTCAGACCGCCGCCCCCTTTCCAGGTGGCGCAATCAGTAATGACACGGCTCTGCAGCTCAAAGGTCGTGGGTTCAATCCCACCTTGGTCCACGTTTTTTTTTTTCACTACAAATTTATACACTATCACAGACCTGTAATTTATATTGCTAATCTATTACAATTCTACAAAGTTTTATGATTTTAGCAGCTTTTCTAATATGGACCTCAGATTCTTGTTAACGCTCCATGGCAGAAACAAGTACACAGCCTGATGAAGCAGACAGAGGCAGTACCTCTGATTGGTGAATTTGAGTAGAACCAGGTTGTTCTTTCATTTCATTTCTTTATTTATTTCACACATGATTCAACAGTGTTTCTTTTTCTACATACAGAACCTTCTGCCTCTTTTCAGCAGAAATTCTGCTCATTCACCTCATCTCTTGTGTTGGAGTGCTCTCTCGTGGCGCCTTTTGGGTAGTGCCTTAGTAAACGTGAACTGCAAAGAAGTGGTATCAGACTGGTTTGGAGTGGAGGAATTTGTTGCCAGTTTCTTTCATCTTTAATCCGTATTCATGTTGTAATGTAGTAGTACCACAATATGGCAGAAACACTATGTTTGGGCACAAATACTTTGATTTGGTATACTTTAGCTTCTTCACCCCTGTAGGCAAAATTTTCATTTTTTTCACCCCTTTTCAACACAAATTCCAGCTTTTTTGGCTGTTTTCAGAAAAACAAAACTCTTTTCAGCAGAAACTGTGCTGATTCATCTCTTTTCAGCGCAACTTATTGCTTCTTTACCTCTTTTCTGCAGAAATTCTGCTGATTCACCTCTTTTCTGCAAAATGTTCAGCCTTTTCACCTCTTATCAGGACAAATCTCAGCTGTTTTCAGAAAAAAAACTCTTTTGAGCAGAAATTCTGCTGATTCATCTCTTTTCAGCCCAACTTATTGCTTCTTTACCAATTTTCTGCAGACATTCTGCTGATTGACCTCTTTTCTGCAAAATTTTCAGCCTTTTCACTTCTTCTCAGCACAGTTCTCAGCAGCTTCTGCTCATTTAGCAAAATTGTCAGTTGCTCCATCTCTTGTTTTCGTGAGAATGAGTTTGGTTCAGTGAGATGAGCAGCTGCCTTGAGACCAGAAGGGCCAGGTTCGAATCCTGGTCATGGCAAAACCTGTTTTCAGTTTTCTCTTTTGTTCTGCCTCTTTTCTGCAGAAATTCTGCTGATTTACCTCTTTTCTGCAAAATTTTCAGCCTTTTCACCTCTTCTCAGCACAATTCTCAGCAGCTTCTGCTCATTTTAGCAGAATTGTCAGTCTCTCCTCCTGTTTTTTGAGAGAATGAGTTTAGCTCAGTGAGCTGAGTAGCTGCCTTGAGACCAGAAGCGCCAGGTTCGAATCCTGCTCAGGGCGACATTTTGTTTTCACCACCATACAACTTTTTGCAGTACCTCTGCTTGGTGAAAATGAGCAGAACCAGGTTGTTCTTTCATTTCATTTCTTTATTTATTTCACACATGGTTCAACAGTGTTTCTTTTTCTACATACAGAACCTTCTGCCTCTTTTCAGCAGAAATTCTGCTCATTCACCTCATCTCTTGTGTTGGAGTGCCCTCTTGTGGCGCCTTTTGGGTAGTGCCTTAGTAAACGTGAACACTGCAAAGAAGTGGTATCAGACTGGTTTGTAGTGGAGGAATTTGTTGCCAGTTTCTTTCATCTTTAATCCGTATTCATGTTGTAATGTAGTAACTTTTGTGGCACAAATACCACAATATGGCAGAAACACTATGTTTTGGCACAAATACTTTGATTTGGTATACTTTACCTTCTTCACCCCTTTTCAGCAAAATTTTCATTTTTTTACCCCTTTTCAGCACAAATTCCATTTTTGGGGCTGTTTTCAGAAAAAAAAACTCTTTTCAGCAGAACTCTGCTGATTCATCTCTTTTCAGTGCACGTTTCTGCTCCTTTGCCTCTTTTCTGCAGAAATTCTTCTGATTCACCTCTTTTCTGCAAAATTTTAAGCCTTTTCACCTCTTATCAGCACAATTCTCAGCAGCTTCTGCTCATTTCAGCAGAATTGTCAGTCTGTCCACCTCTTCTCTGTGAGAATGTGTTTGGGTCAGTGAGATGAGTAGCTGCTTTGAGTCTGGTAGGGCCAGGTTCGAATCCTGCTCAGGGCAAAACCTGTTTTTAGTTTTCTCTTTTGTTCTGCCTCTTTTCTGCAGAAATTCTGCTGATTTACCTCTTTTCTGCAAAATTTTCAGCCTTTTCACCTCTTCTCAGCACAATTCTCAGCAGCTTCTGCTGCTTTTTTGTTTTTTTCACCACCATACAACTTTTTGCAACTTTCAGCTTTTTCAGCTTTTCAGCAGACAGCTTCAGCGTTAAGGCATCCACACAGCATTTTCGTAGGAAATGCAAATTTTTCTAGTTATTCTTCTAGTTGCTTCCGTACACTTTTTGGCACTTAACTACTCCCTCAGTTCTTAACCGATTTTCGCCATTCAAACTTTAAAAAATTCTGCTCTTTCTGCTCTTTCCAGCAATGACTTTTGGTGCTCATAACTTCTATACTTTTTGAGATATTGAATTTTTTTTGCAATATTTTTTGCCTATTTCTGCCATATTATCAGTGGCCTCACTGATTTTCCTTGCCGGGTTGACCTGTGTTTTAGCTCAGTGAGATGAGCAGCCGTTCTCAGACTGGGAGGCCTGGGTTCAAATCCCGCTTATGGCAACATTTCTTTCAGTTAACAATTAAACTTTTTTAACTCTTTTTAACTCGATTTCAGCTTTTTCACCCCTTTTCAGCAAAATTCTCAGTTTTTTCACCACTTTTCAGCACAAATCCCAGCTTTTTCAGCTATTTTCAGCAAAAACCTCTTTTCAGCAGAATTCTGAAAAAAGTTCTGCAGAACTCTTTTCAGCAGAAATTCTGCTGATTGAAGTCTTTAGCAGAATTTTCACCTCTTTTCAGCCTAAATTCTGCCTATTCACCTCCTCTGCAAAATTTTCAGCCTTTTCACCTCTTATTAGCACAAATCTCAGCTGTTTTCAGAAAAAACTCTTTTGAGCAGAATATCTGCTGATTCATCTCTTTTCAGCGCAACGTTCTGCTTCTTTACCTCTTTTCAGCAGAAATTCTGCTGATTCACTTCTTTTCTTCAAAATTTTCAGCCTTTTCTCCTCTTATCAGCACAATTCTCAGCAGCTTCTGCTCATTTTCAGCAAAATTGTCCGTCTCTCCACCTCTTTTTTTGTGCAAATGACTTTGGTTCAGTGAGATGAGTAGCTGCCTTTAGACTAGGAGGGCCAGGTTCGAATCCTGCTCAGGGCAATGTTTTTTTTTTTCACCACCATACAACTTTTTGCAACTTTTCATCTTTTTCAGCTTTTCAGCAGACAGCTTCAGCGTTAAGGCATCCACACAGCATTTTCGCAGGAAATGCAAATTTTTCTAGTTGTGTGGATGCCCTTAAAGGGCTTCCACACTATTGAGTTCCTGTTTCTCTTTATTCTTTATTATTATTATTCTTCTAGTTGCTTCCGTACACTTTTTGGCACTTAACTACTTCCTCAGTTTTCAGCCGATTTTCTCAGTTCAAACTCTATACTGTTCTGCTCTTTCTGCTCTTTCCGGCAATGACTTTTGGTGTTTATACTGTTATACTTTTAAAATATTACACTTTTTCCTTTAATTTGTCCCATTGAAATGAATGGAAAACTTCCACAATTCTGCTAAAACTTGCTTGTTTTTGAAACTTAACTACTTTGTCATACTTTCACCTAGAAACTCCATTCAAACTTTAAAATGTTCTCAGATTATTGGGCTATTCCTGTCTGATTCAGCTTTTTCAGATCTTCTACCGTTTTAATCTTATACCTCTTTAAGTTTTCAGTTGCAAAATTGTGATTTTTCAGAAAATACATGCGTTGTTATGGTTGCTATGCAATTAACTCAGAGTGGACACTCATCCATTCTGAATTTTCTCTTCATGTTCCAACAACTTCTTGCTACTCGCCCAATTTCCACTCAACCCCCACAAATTATACATCTACCAAAACGTAGGTATTTTTGCTGGCTTTCAAAAAATGTCACTATCATTGTTGTGGGAGTTATAGATTTTTTGCAAATCTCCTCAGAGTAACATAAAGTCTGAAAATTGTCCATAGAAAGTCAATGGAGAGTTTGTTCAAAATCACCGCTGTATTTCTCTAATGAGAGGCATTTTTAAATCGTCATATCTCCTTAACAAAACAAAGTTGAGACATGAGGCTTGTGCAAATATATCTTCAGACACTCCTGATGCTCACAATTCAAAAAGTTTTTTATCACCTATTACGGTTTGGCCATGAATTACACTTGTTTGAGAGTAGGAAATTCATGCCTTGCTCAGATCTCTTCAATTTAAAACTCTGGAAATGAGGCACTTTTTTCTCTCATCATATCTTTTTGATGGATTTCCACAGAGACCTGAAAATTCCCATGACTGTTCACCAAAGCCTGCTGTTTCTTACGGTGAAAGAATGATTTTGATGCTCCATATAGATTTAGAGTTACAAAACGTTGTTTGAGGGCAAGTCAAGGCAGTTTTGCTTCGCCTCTACTCAGTTACAGTGTATACAAGTCATATATCTTCAATAATTTATATTTTATCTCTGAATTAAGAAGACCTGCAGATTCCCCCATCTCTTCTGAACAAAACGGTGTCAGAACGACCATTCTAGCCCCTACGGTAGGAAATTATGGCCATTTGTTCGAGGGAATCCTGAATGTCAGAAATACACTGAAGAAAACTCACACCTCTCTCTGTGTCTGGTGTGTAAGGGCTGATTACAGCAGGTGCAGCTAATTTAACTGACCTAGATATACCAAGCCCAGACTCTTAACAGCTCCTGTTCACTTTGCGCTCTGTGTATGTGGTCTGTATCAATATTTCTCTCAGTAAAGTATTACCCTCCATAATAGTATTTCTGCTAAATCAAAGTACTTCTACTACATCTTAGTACTTCTGCTCAATCATAGTATTTCTGCTCAATCATAGTATTTCTGCTAAATCATAGTATTTTTGCCAAGTCATGGTATTTGTGCCAAATCATGGTTTTTGTGTCAAATCATGACATTTCTGATAATATAGTATTACTACTAGTGATATTTCTGTATGTTATAGTATATATGCTGAATATAGTATATCTGTCAAATCATAGTATTTATCCCAAATCATAGTATTTATGCCAAATTACAGCATTTCTGCCAAAAGGCAGAAATAGTACCTTTGAGCAGAAATTTCTGCCAAAAAATAGTATTTATGTTAAAACATAGTATTTCTGCTAAATCATAGTATTTGTACTGAAACATAGTATTTTGCCAATCATAGTATTTGACCCATCATAGTATTCTGCCATCATAGTATTTGTGCCAATTATGGGATTTTGCCAAAACATGGTACTTGTGCCAATTATAGTATTTGTGCCCAATTAATATTTCTGTATGTTATAGTATT
>NW_020327597.1:0-70217 GCF_001858045.2 Oreochromis niloticus
AAAGAAAATTTGAGACAATTCTGGTAATACGGGGCTGTTGAGTGATTATGATGTCATTTCAGCATATAAGAGGAATAAAAATCTAAAAGACTTTTAGTTAGAGCAAAGCTCAGTCTTTGAAGGAGCAATCCCATGGACACATGGAGAATTTTGCTCATTGAAATATGCTAAAAACTCACAACCAAAAGAATGTTTAGATTAACACAAGATTTTCACCACAAACCAAAAATGTGGTTATTTGATTTTTGTACAAAATGTGACATGAAGTATGTCGGTGAAACGAGGAACACAATTAGGATGAGAATGTGGCAACATAAATATACATTCTAAACAAAAAACAAACTCAGACTCCCTTGGTTAGACATTTTCTTTCACACGGATCCAAGCACTTAGGATTGCAGGGATTCAGAGTAATGACTTGGACACTCCGGGAGCGGAAAGCCAGGGAAAGACGATGGATCCATTGGTTGGGCACAGGGGACCACTTGGCCTGAACTAAATGGCAGTGAGTTTAGTTGGTAGGCCAAGACCAAGATTGTCTGGTCTATGAGCCTGGCTTCAGTTTATTTCCTTCCCCAATCACTATCCTAACCCCATCTGATTTCCTTACCCTATCCCAATCCCTTCCCCATTCCTTTCCTACCCGTTCCCTACTCCTATCCCACCTGCTTCCCTTACCCTAATCCTAACCCCTTCCCTATTCCTAGCCCTAACCCTAACCATTAACCCCAACCCCAACCCTTATCCTAACCCCAACCCCCTTCCCTTACCCTAACCCTAATCCTTCCCCATTCCCAATCCCTTCCCCTAGTCCTAATCCTAACCCTATTCCACACTCCTATCCCCTATCCTGTTACCTTACCTAACCCTAACCACCTTTCCCACTCCTAGCCCTAACCCAACCCACTGTCCCAACCCTTGTCCAATCCCTTCCCTACTCCTATCCTAACCCTAGTCCCATCCCCTCCCCACCCCACTTATTTTGGTTTTGTACATTCATTGTAAATAGTTTTAAAAATTTAATATATAAGTTTTGTAAGTTTAAATTAGGGTTACAACAATTTACACACAGTTTGAATAAATATATGAATAAATAAATACTTGTCATAATAAATAAATTAATAAATAATTTAGTTTAAAAAGTTTTTCTGTAAATAGTTAATTTATTTATATACACACCATTTAGTTCATATTATTTCATATGGTGTGGTTTTAGTTCATTAAAAATTATTGGTAAGATTAAAAACGTTTTGGTGAATTCATTTAGATTGTGGGGATTTCTTTTTGTTTAAAATTCAGAAGCCGTAGGGGCGGAGCCAGAGCTTATTTAAGGGGTGAGCCTGCAGACCAGGCTCATTCTTTCGTTGCCCTTCGACAGAGACAGTCGCTTTTTTCAGCAGACTACTTTAGTTAGTTTTGAGTGTGCCCAGGCCTGAAGAAGACCAATAGTGGTCGAAACGTCGCCACAGCGGCACACGATTTTATTTTTGAACCTTTTAAGGGTATTCTTATTTTGTAAGACTTTAATTTCATTTTTAGTTTTTTAATTTTTATTTTTTCTTTTATAATTTTTTGAAAAATAAAAATCATTAAAAAAATTTAAAACAACAAAAAAAACAAAAAATATTGAACACTTTACCAGCCCTCCATTATGGCTGATGGAGGGTGGCAGCAGGTCCGCTATGGGAGAAGGGGTCGCTCCGTATGCAGACCAATACCAATCGACCCCAATTTCAGACCAGGCTTGGTCTTCTTGGGACCGGGAGGGAGGGCCCAGGAGGGAAGGACCGTGCATACCTCGGTCCTCCCCAGGGAGGACGGGCCGTAACCCACCTCCTAACCAGCCTGTGCCTCCCTTCAGGGTTCCATCTTTCCCCCCCCGTCGTCCTCCTCCCATGCCACCAAGGTATTGGGGCCACAACAACGGTCCTACGCGGATGTGGTCCGCCAAGCCAACCCCGGATGGGGGGCAACGCTGGGATGGTGGTTTTTTCCGGCGACCTTGGTTTAGGCAGCAGGGGAGGTTTCCTCAACCCAGGTGGCAGCAGAGAAACACATCTGCGGACCCCAATTTGGGGCATTGGTGCGCCAATTGAAAAAGGTGATCAAGATTGTGCACCATTTACAAAATGTCACTGGGAGAAGTCTCAACCCCAAATGATCTCCCGAATGGTGGACATGTTGGCTAATGTTATTAAGCCAGCAGCCCCCAACGCCAAGACGGCTGACATGATGTTGGTAATGCCAAAAACTGGGGCCACACCACCATGGTGATCCTTCAGGATCATTATGAAACAGCCTGGAAGAGACGTTGGAGGGTTGGTCCTGGATACAGATGTGGACTGGAAGGTGGCTTTTGAAGTTGCGACAAGGTGGGCTCGGCGTAATTTGCCACGATTGCCTCGGGACGTGGTGGAGCATGCTGAAGCCTTGGTGACGGCTGCCATGGGACCGGATGGTAACCCTCAGAAAGATGGAGCAGCCGAGTCAAACGATACAGGACCACGACAGGGAGATGAACCGACAGAGGGAAACGAACCCACACGGGGACACTGAGACGCAGACGCACACGAGAGGATCCTTCCCAGGTGGCCTTTATAGAGGAAGTGGTGACTACACACGAACAGGGGAACAAGAGACATCACGTGGACAAGGGGACAGCCCAAATGAAGACAACTTTTGGGACCAAATTGTGGCAGAGCCCTCACCGTCCATAGAAGCCCCCGTCAGCCACCGAGGAACAGAGGGTCCGAGAAGGGATCGAGTCGGGATAAGTCAAGGGCCGAGAACCGCTGGCCCTGCCTCCTGCCAAGTTAGTACGGTTGAGGTTCAAGTCCACAGAGATCCGCAAGGCGGTTCAGTTGACGAAGTTGATTTGTTGGACTTTGATTCGGTTCTGGAGGAGCCAAGTTGGGTCTCTACCCCACAACCCAACAAGTTGGACCGACCAGACACATCAGAACGGACCGGAAAATGGTGGATTGGACGGTCTCGGTTTCCAAGAAGTGGCTCTTTATTGGGGATTCCAACCTGTCCAGACTTCCTCATCATGGGTTTGCAGATCTCCAGATAGATAGTTTCCCAGGGGCAAACTTTCGGCACCTTGGGGCGGTTCTTTTGAAGGCGGTCGTGCAGGTTCGAGTTGAAAAAGTGCTGATTTCGTGTGGGCTGAACAGCCGAGGGCAAAAGTTTAAAGAAACAACACTTAAGCAGTTACAGACGGCCATCCGTATGGTCAAGAGGCGTTTTCCATATGCGGAAATATGGGTTCCTTTGCTTAACTACTCAACGGCTTTGCCCGAGTCAGAACAGAGGAACTTGATTAAGCTGAACGGCCACATTTTCAGGAACTTGCCCTTCGTCAGCCCACTCCCTGTGGAGAAGTTCCAGACTGAAAGTGACAACATTCACTGGACCAGGGAGACGGCACGTAATATGTTTGACCATTGGTCGACGGCGTTAAACTATAAGCCCCTGAACCCTCTAGGGGAGGGCTTGGGGGTGAGAAACCCCTGGTTGCGCAAAATGTTATTATTTTGGCCAAACATTTCACTCCCACACAGGCTCAATTGGATATTTTAACAAAGGTCTTACTTTATTCCCACTTTGGATTTACAAAAGAGACAGAAACATCAATTAAATTGGACATACAAAATTATCATCGGAAATTAAGCCTGGCGGCATACTTTCAGGGGTCAGAACAAACTGGCAAACAACCATTCACACCACCTTCAGATTGGATTCCACCAAAGGAGAAAGTGCCAGAGGAAATTCATTTGTTAATTGAGAAAGATTTAAAAGATTTTGAAAAATATTTACAATAAGGGAGGAAAAATCTAACTTAACAAGGGAGGAAAATCAAGCGATTAGGCAACTCATGAAGGCAAAACACATGATTGTGAAACCGGCGGATAAGGGTAGTTCGGTGGTGATTTTAGATAGAGACCAGTATGTCTTAGAAGTTTCCAGGCAATTAAATGACCAAGTTTATTATAAAAAATTAGATGAACCGATTTATTTGGAAACAATTCCTATAATTCATGATATTGTAAACACATTAAAGGCTAAAAAATTCATTAATCACAAACAGGCAAAGTATTTAAAAGGTCTGGATGAACCAAGGGAGAGACGATTTTACGTCCTTCCTAAGATTCACAAGCCCCCGGAGACATGGACGGTGCCATTCCAGGTCCCTCCGGGTAGGCCTATAGTTTCGGATTGTGGGAGCGAAACTTATGCAACAGCTGAATTCATTGATTTTTTTCTGAATCCGTTATCGGTTCTTCATCCTTCTTACGTGAAGGACACATATCATTTTATAGAAATAGTCACTGGTTTAAAAATTTCTGAAAATGCTTTATTTTTTAGTCTAGATGTGGACAGTTATATACTAATATTCCCATTGCCGCAGGATTGGAAACTGTCAAAAGGGTTTTTTGAAGTACCCGGATGACAGTAGACCAGACGAGGAGGTATTACGATTACTAGAGATCAATTTGACAAGAAATGATTTTGTTTTTGATGAAAAGTTTTATTTGCAGATCAAAGGGACTGCAATGGGGAAGAGATTTGCCCCCGCGTATGCAAATCTCTTTATGGCTAATTGGGAAGAAGGGGCATTAGCCAAGTGCCCAAAGAAACCAATTCATTACCTCCGTTATTTGGACGATATATGGGGGGTATGGGATTATTCTTTAGAGGAATTCAAAGAATTCATGGAGATTTTGAATTCTCATGACCCCTCCATTCAATTAAAATCTGAAATTAATTCTTCAGCCATTGATTTCTTGGACACAACGGTCTACAAGGGTCATGACTTTGCTTTAAGTGGGAAACTGGATGTTAAAGTTTTTTTCAAGAAGACGGATACGCACGCTCTTTTATTTAAGTCCAGTTTTCATCCTCAGCACACTTTTAAGGGACTTGTTAAGTCCCAACTTTTACGTTTTTCTCGGATTTGTACGAGACAGGAAGACTTTTGGGAAGCGGTACATGTTTTGTTTCGAGCGTTACGTACTAGGGGCTATTCCAGATCCTTTTTGAGAAGGTGCTTAACATCTTTCAGGGAACAGAAACTTATAAGGCAAAACAAGATGATTCCCTTAATCACTCAATTTTCTTCGGTCAGTAGGACCCTTAATTACAAATTTAAAGAAAATTTTGAGACAATTCTGGGTAATACGGGGCTGTTGAGTGATTATGATGTCATTTCAGCATATAAGAGGAATAAAAATCTAAAAGACCTTTTAGTTAGAGCAAAGCTCAAGTCTTTGAAGGAGCAATCCCATGGACACATGGAGAATTTTTGCTCATTGAAATATGCTAAAAACTCAACAACCAAAAGAATGTTTAGATTAACACAAGATTTTTCACCACAAACCAAAAATGTGGTTTATTTGATTTTTTGTACAAAATGTGACATGAAGTATGTCGGTGAAACGAGGAACACAATTAGGATGAGAATGTGGCAACATAAATATAACATTCTAAACAAAAAACAAACTCAGACTCCCTTGGTTAGACATTTTCTTTCACACGGATTCCAAGCACTTAGGATTGCAGGGATTCAGAGTAATGTGACTTGGACACTCCGGGAGCGGAAAGCCAGGGAAAGACGATGGATCCATTGGTTGGGCACAGGGGAACCACTTGGCCTGAACCTTAAATGGCAGTGAGTTTAGTTGGTAGGCCAAGACCAAGATTGTCTGGTCTATGAGCCTGGCTTCAGTTTATTTCCTATCCCCAATCACTATCCTAACCCCATCTGATTTCCTTACCCCTATCCCAATCCCTTCCCCATTCCTGTTCCTACCCCGTTCCCTACTCCTATCCCCACCTGCTTCCCTTACCCTAATCCTAACCCCTTCCCTATTCCTAGCCCTAACCCTAACCATTAACCCCAACCCCAAACCCTTATCCTAACCCCAACCCCCTTCCCTTACCCTAACCCTAATTCCTTTCCCCATTCCCAATCCCCTTCCCCTAGTCCTAATCCTAACCCTATTCCACACTCCTATCCCCTATCCTGTTACCTTACCCTAACCCTAACCACCTTTCCCACTCCTAGCCCTAACCCCAACCCACTGTCCCAACCCTTGTCCTAATCCCCTTCCCTACTCCTATTCCTAACCCTAGTCCCATCCCCTTCCCCCACCCCCACTTATTTTGGTTTTGTACATTCTATTGTAAATAGTTTAAAAATTTAATATATAAGTTTTGTAAGTTTAAATTAGGGGTTACAACAATTTACACACAGTTTGAATAAATATATGAATAAATAAATACTTGTCATAAATAAATAAATTAATAAATAATTTAGTTTAAAAAGTTTTTCTGTAAATAGTTAATTTATTTTATATACACACCATTTAGTTCATATTATTTCATATGGTGTGGTTTTAGTTCATTAAAAAATTATTGGTAAGATTTAAAAACGTTTTGGTGAATTCATTTAGATTGTGGGGATTTCTTTTTGTTTAAAATTCAGAAGCCGTAGGGGCGGAGCCAGAGCTTATTTAAGGGGTGAGCCTGCAGACCAGGCTCATTCTTTCGTTGCCCTTCGACAGAGACAGTCGCTTTTTTCAGCAGACTACTTTAGTTAGTTTTGAGTGTGCCCAGGCCTGAAGAAGACCAATAGTGGTCGAAACGTCGCCACAGCGGCACACGATTTTTATTTTTGAACCTTTTTAAGGGTATTCTTATTTTGTAAGACTTTAATTTCATTTTTTAGTTTTTTAATTTTTATTTTTTCTTTTATAATTTTTTTGAAAAATAAAAAATCATTAAAAAATTTAAAAACAACAAAAAAACAAAAAATATTGAACACTTTACCAGCCCTCCATTATGGCTGATGGAGGGTGGCAGCAGGTCCGCTATGGGAGAAGGGTCGCTCCCGTATGCAGACCAATACCAATCGACCCCAATTTCAAGACCAGGCTTGGTCTTCTTGGGACCGGGGAGGGAGGGGCCCAGGAGGGAAGGACCGTGCATACCTCGGTCCTCCCCAGGGAGGACGGGGCCGTAACCCACCTCCTAACCCTAACCCCCTAACCCTAACCCCTAACCCCTAACCCCTAACCCTTACCCCTAACCCTAACCCCCTACCCTAACCCTAACCCCCTAACCCTAACCCTCCGGCCCTAACCTTAACCACTCTGCTTTCTGGACACAAAATTCAATCCCGGCCCTAACCCCAACCACTCGGACACCTAGTTGGAGATGAGGACTGGACATACCCCCACCCCTGGGATGAGCCCTAACCTTAACCTCCCCCCTCTCCTCTTTACCCCTCCTCCCCTCACCCCTCACTTCTCCAACCCCATCCATGGGACCCCATTTGGAGCTTCGCGGGGGGTTTCTGGAGGCCTGAGATGGGAGCGGGTATGGTCTGTGCATCGGAGCTCGGCCCCCCTTCGGGACCGTGCCCCCAAACTTGATTTCCCCTAACCCTTTTATGATTTTAGCAGCTTTTCTAATATGGACCTCAGATTCTTGTTAACGCTCCATGGCAGAAACAAGTACACAGCCTGATGAAGCAGACTGAGGCAGTACCTCTGATTGGTGAATTAGAGCAGAACCAGGTTGTTCTTTCATTTCATTTCTTTATTTATTTCACACATGGTTCAACAGTGTTTCTTTTTCTACATACAGAACCTTCTGCCTCTTCAGCAGAAATTCTGCTCATTCACCTCATCTCTTGTGTTGGAGTGCCCTCTTGTGACGCCTTTTGGGTAGTGCCTTAGTAAATGTGAACACTGCATAGAAGTGGTATCAGACTGGTTTGTAGTGGAGGAATTTGTTGCCAGTTTCTTTCATCTTTAATCCGTATTCATGTTGTAATGTAGTAACTTTTGTGGCACAAATACCACAATATGGCAGAAACAGTATGTTTTGGCACAAATACTTTGATTTGGTATACTTTAGCTTCTTCACCCCTTTTCAGCAAAATTTTCATTTGTTTTCACCCCTTTTCAGCACAA
Organism: Oreochromis niloticus; assembly: GCF_001858045.2. Lineage (NCBI taxonomy): Eukaryota > Metazoa > Chordata > Actinopteri > Cichliformes > Cichlidae > Oreochromis > Oreochromis niloticus. The sequence goes on from NW_020327597.1 coordinate 7,980, forward strand.
ATTCCAGCTTTTTTGGCTGTTTTCAGAAAACAAAAACTCTTTTCAGCAGAAACTCTGCTGATTCATCTCTTTTCAGCGCAAGTTTCTGCTTCTTTACCTCTTTTCTGCAGAAATTCTGCTGATTCACCTCTTTTCTACAAAATTTTCAGCCTTTTCATCTCTTATCAGCACAATTCTCAGCAGCTTCTGCTCATTTCAGCAGAATTGTCCGTCTCTCCACCTCATCTTTGTAAGAATGACTTTGGCTCAGGGAAATGAATAGCCGCCTTGCGACCAGGAGGGCCAGGATCGAATCCTGTTTTGGCTTGTTCCTGCTTTGTTTGTTCCCCCTGCAAATTTATGTGAATTGGTACACTGTAATATCGCTGTATTACGTAGTGGCTAAGTAGGAGGCTGACTGTTACTAAGTGCATCAGTGTACATAGGTCATCTCTTGTGTTGGAGTGCCCTCTTGTGGCGCCTTTTGGGTAGTGCCTTAGTAAACGTGAACACTGCATAGAAGTGGTATCAGACTGGTTTGTAGTGGAGGAATTTGTTACCAGTTTCTCTCATCTTTAATCCGTATTCATGTTGTAATGTAGTAACTTTTGTGGCACAAATACCAAAATATGGCAGAAATACTATGTTTTGGCACAAATACTTTGATTTAGTATACTTTAGCTTCTTCAGCTTCTTCACCCCTTTTCAGCAAAATTTTCATTTTTTCCACCCCAAATTCCAGCTGTTTTGGCTGTATTCAGAAAAAAGACAACTCTTTTCAGCAGAAACTCTGCTGATTCATCTCTTTTCAGCGCAAGTTTCTCCTTCTTTACCTCTTTTCTGCAGAAATTCTGCTGATTCACCTCTTTTCTGCAAAATTTTCAGCCTTTTCACCTCTTATCAGCTTCTGCTCATTTCAGCAGAATTGTCCGTCTCTCCACCTCTTCTTTGTAAGAGTGACTTTGGCTCAGGGAAATGAATAGCCACCTTTGAGCAGAAATTCTGCTGATTCATCTCTTTTCAGCGCAGCTGCCTTGAGACCAGGAGGGCCAGGTTCAAATCCCGTTCATGGCAAAACCTGTTTTCAGTTTTCTCTTTTGTTCTTTTGTTCTGCCTCTTTTCTGCAGAAATTCTGCTGATTTACCTCTTTTCTGCAAAATTTTCAGCCTTTTCACCTCTTCTCAGCACAATTCTCAGCAGCTTCTGCTCATTTTAGCAGAATTGTCGGTCTCTCCTCCTCTTATTTGAGAGAGTGAGTTTAGCTCAGTGAGATGAGTAGCTTCCTTGAGACCAGGAGGGTTAGGTTCGATTCCTGCTCAGGGCAGTTTTTGTTTTTTTTCACCACCATACAACTTTTTGCAACTTTTCATCTTTTTCAGTTTTTGAGCAGACAGCTTCAGCAATAAGGCATCCACACAGCATTTTCGCAGGAAATGCAAATTTTTCTAGTTCTTTATACTTTATTCTTATAGTTGCTTCCGTACGTTTTTTGGACCTTATCTACTTCCACAATTTTCAGCCGATTTTTGCCATTCAAATTTTAAACTATTCTGCTATTTCTGCTAATTCCGGCTATGACTTTTGGTATTTTTTGCTGTTATACTTTTTAAAATATTAAGCTTTTTTCCTTTAATTTGTCCCATTGAAATGAATGGGAAACTTCCACAATTCTGCTAAAACTTTCTTGTTTTTGAAACTTAACTACATTCTCATACTTTCGCCTAGAACAACCATTCAAACTTTAAAATGTTCACAAATTATTGGGCTATTCATTAATGATTCAGCTTTTTCATATCTGTTACCGTTTTCATCTTATCCCTCTTTAAGTTTTGAGTTTCATCTTTGTGATTTTTCACAAAATACATGCGTTGTTATGGTTGCTATGCAGTTGGTTCTAAGTGAGCCACTGTACCTTTGCCAATTTTCTCTTCATGTCCGAACAACTTCTTGCTACTCACTCAATTTTCACTCAACCCACACAAATTATACATCAAAACGTAGGTATTTTTGCTGGCTTTCAGAAAATGTCACCATCATTGTTGTGAAATTTATAGAATTTTGGCAAATCTCCTCAGACCAACACAAAGTCAGAAAACTCTCCATAGAAAGTCAATGGAGAGTTTGTTCAAAATCATCGCTTGATTTCTGTAATGAGAGGCATATTCGAATGGTCATATCTCCTTAACGAAGCGAAGTTACGACATGAGGCTTGTCCCCGTATATCTTCAGACACTCCTGACGCTCACAATTCAAGAATTATTTTCTCACCTATTACCGTTCTGAAATGAGTTAGACTTGTTTGAGGGTAGGAAATTCGTCCTTCGCTCAGATTTCTTCAGATTTCAAACTCTGGAAATGAACCACTTTTTTCTCTCGTCATATCTTTTAATGGATTTCCACAGAGACCTGAAAATTTCCATGATTGTTCACCAAAGCCTGCTGTCTCTTACGGTGAAAGAATGATATTGATACTCCAAATAGATTTAGAGTTAGAAAGCGTTGTTTGAGGGCAAGTCAAGGCAGTTTTTGCTTTGCTCTACTCAGTTATGCTGCATTAGAAGTCAAATATCTTTAATAATTCATATTTTAATGATAAAGTGTCAACACTTTAAGATTCCCCCATCTCTTCTGAACAAAACGGTGTAAGAATGACCATTCTAGCCCCTACGGTTAGGAAATTATGGTCATTTGTTTGAGGGGAGTCGTCATTATGAGAAATACACTGCAGAAATCCTGTCTCTCTCTGTGCTGAGTGTGTAAAAACGGCTGCACCTGTTTTGGCGGGAAAAAGTACACAGCCTCTCTGATTGGTGGATTCAAATTTAGCAGCTCCCAGGCTGCTTGACTGACCTAGAAACTTGCTTGTCTCTCCCTATGTATGTGTGTGTGTGTGTGTGTGTGTGTGTGACAGAGAGAGAGAAAGAGAGGGCGAGACAGAGTTTTTATGGGAGCATCTTATTGTATGATTTAAATTCAATATATTTAGACTGGTTGACTGAATTTGATCCTGTGTCTGTCTCTCTGTGCATGTGTGTTTCCATATGTTTCCATATTTGTGATTGTGTGACTGTTACACTTTTTTTGCTGAGTTTTTTTTTCATTTAACAAGTACATTTGAAGGACCCTTAGCATGTTCAGCATTTTTTCAGCTGTCCATTTTGCTTTTCCAATTTTTCTGTTTAAGTTATTACTATTGTGCTGAATCATACTATTTCTGCTATTTTATAAGATTTGTGCTAAATATAGTATTTCTACCCAGTATAGTATTTCTGATTAATTATAGTTTTTCTACCAAATCATATTACAGTATTTTTGCTTTTTATACCATTTTTATAGGATTTTTATATTGCTTAATATAGTATTTCTGCTTTTTATAGGATTTGTGCTTAATATAGTATTTCTGCTTTTTATAGGATTTGTGCTTAATACAGTATTTCTGCTAAATGTAGTATTTATGCTTAATCACACTATTACTATATATTTCTGCCAGCTTCCCAGCCAGCCAATCATATCTGAGGTCTGCAGTTTCTTCTCTCGTCATATCTCAGCGACGGATGTACAAAGAGTAATTAAAATCGCAGTCAAAGTACACCAAAGTCCGCTGATTCACCCAGTACAAGAATTATGCTCCTAGTCCACCTAGTTTTGGAGTTACACGACGTTTTGTAACTCCAAAAAACGGCGCTCTTTGCCTCGCACCGCGATCTAATTCTGACTGCTCATCACCCTGTTTCCCAAGTGCTCACTGTCTTTCCCAGTGGCGCAGCTGGTAATGACACAGGTCTGCAACCCAAAGGTCGTGGGATCAACTCCACCTTGGACAACATGTTTTTTGCCCTACAAATTAATACACTATCACAGACCACTAATTCATATTCATCATTTATTACAATTCTGAAAACTTTTTACCAGCTTTTCTAATATGGACCTCAGATTCTTCTTAACACTCCATGACACAAATACTCTTCCCTTTAGGCTCTGTGAATGTGTGTGTGTATCAATATTTCTCCCTTTTTAAAGTATTACTCCTCCATAATTGGATTTCTCTTAAATCAAAGTACTTTTACTACATCTTAGTACTTCTGCTCAATCATAGTATTTCTGCTAAATCATGGTTTTTGTGCCAAGTCATCAGAATCATGTTTATTGGCCAAGTATATGTGCATACAAATACAAGGAATTTGGTTCCGGTAGATGGTGGCTCTCGAGCACAGCAATGTAAATCTCACACACACACACACACACACACGCACACACACGCACCCACACACACACGTATCTATATATACATTACACATGCATACACATACATACACAAAGCTGTGTAAACCAACTATAAATAACTAATCTAAACGTATATACATAAAATACAGAAATGAAATGAGGTGGAATGAATACTACAGAATGTACATAAGGTGCAGTTGCAGTCTGGCAGTGGGAGCAGTGTGACAGTTCAACTGTTTAGAAGGGAGATGGTGAGGGGAAAGAAACTGTTCCTGTGTCGGGTGGTCCTGGTCTGCAGGCTTCTGTACCGTCTGCCAGAGGGCAGCAGATCAAAAAGTCTGTGTCCAGGGTGTGAGGGGTCTGTGATGATTTTCCCTGCCCGTTTCCTGGTTCTTGAGAGGTACAGATCCTGGATGGAGGGCAGGGGGGCGCCGATGATCCTTTCTGCTGCCCGTACAGTCCGCTGCAGTCTGCACCTGTCCTGTTTAGTGGCTGCACCATACCAGACTGTGATGGAGGAGCACAGGACAGACTCAATGACTGCAGTGTAGAACTGGATCAGCAGCTCCTGTGGAAGACTGTACTTCCCCAGTTGTCTCAGGAAGTACATCCTCTGCTGGGTCTTTTTGAGGATGGAGTTGATGTTGGTCTCCCACTTCAGGTCCTGGGAGATGGTGGTACCCAGCAACTTGAAGATCTCCACAGTCGACACAGGGCTGTCTGATATGATGAGGGGGGCAGAGTTGAGGGATGTCTCCTGAAGTCCACTGTCATCTCTACAGTTTTAAGAGTGTTCAGCTCCAGATTGTGCTGACTGCACCAGAGTACCAGCCGCTCAACTCATCATAACATTTGTGTTATGTTATAGTATTACTACTAAGTGGAGGAATTTCTGTCATGTTACAGTATATGTGCTGATTACAGTATTTCTGCCAAATATAGTATTTCTGATTAATTATAGTTTTTCTACCAAATCATATTACAGTATTTTTGCTTTTATACCATTTTTATAGGATTTTTATATTGCTTAATATAGTATTTCTGCTTTTTATAGGATTTGTGCTTAATATAGTATTTCTGCTTTTTATAGGATTTGTGCTTAATACTGAGGGTAGTATTTCTGCTAAATGTAGTATTTATGCTTAATCACACTATTACTATATATTTCTGCCAGCTTCCCAGCCAGCCAATCATATCTGAGGTCTGCCGTTTCTTCTCTCGTCATATCTCAGCGACGGATGTACAAAGAGTAATGAAAATCGCAGTCAAAGTACACCAAAGTCCGCTGATTCACCCAGTACAAGAATTATGCTTCTAGTCCACCTAGTTTTGGAGTTACACGACGTTTTGTAACTCCAAAAAACGGCGCTCTTTGCCTCACACCGCGATCTAATTCTGACTGCTCATCACCCCGTTTCCCAAGAGCTCGCTGTCTTTCCCAGTGGCGCAGCTGGTAAGGAAATTATAGCCATTTGTTTGAGAGGAGTCCTCACTATGAAAAATAGACTGCACAAATCCTGTCTCTGTGCTGCGTGTGTAAAAACAGGTGCACCTGTTTTGGCAGGAAAAAGTACATAGCCTTTCTGATTGGTGGATTCAAATTAAGCAGCTCCAGGCTTTTTGACCCACCTAGAAACATACAGGAAACACTGTATGTACAGCCCCTGTTTGTTCACTTGCTTCTGCTGCTGCTGCGTGTGTGTGTGTGTGTGTGTGTGTGTGACAGAGAGAGAGAGAGAGAGAGAGAGAGAAAGCCTTTTTATGGGATGATCTCATTGTAAGATTCAAATTCAATATATTTAGAATGGTTGACTGAATTGGATTGTGTGTGTGTGTGTGTGTGTGTGTGAGTGTGTGTGTGTGTGTGACAGAGAGAGAGAGAGAGAGAGAGAGAAAGCCTTTTTATGGGATGATCTCATTGTAAGATTCAAATTCAATATATTTAGACTGGTTGACTGAATTGGATCTTGTGTGTGTGTGTGTCTGTGTGTGTGTGTGTGACAGAGAGAGAGAGAGAGAGAGAGAGAGAGAGAGAGAGAAAGAGAGAAAGCCTTTTCATGGGATGATCTCATTGTAAGATTCAAATTACAATGTCATATCTCAGCGACGGATGTACAAAGAGTAATGAAAATCGCAGTCAAAGTACACCAAAGTCCGCTGATTCACCCAGTACAAGAATTATGCTTCTAGTCCACCTAGTTTTGGAGTTACACGACGTTTTGTAACTCCAAAAAACGGCGCTCTTTGCCTCACACCGCGATCTAATTCTGACTGCTCATCACCCTGTTTCCCAAGTGCTCACTTTCTTTCCCAGTGGCGCAGCTGGTAATGACACAGGTCTGCAACCCAAAGGTCGTGGGTTCAACTCCACCTTGGACAACCTGTTTTTTGCCCTACAAATTAATACACTATCACAGACCACTAATTCATATTCATCATTTATTACAATTCTGAAAACTTTTTACCAGCTTTTCTAATATGGACCTCAGATTCTTCTTAACACTCCATGGCACAAATACTCTTCCCTTTAGGCTCTGTGAATGTGTGTGTGTATCAATATTTCTCCCATTTTAAAGTATTACTCCTCCCTAATTGGATTTCTCTTAAATCAAAGTACTTTTACTACATCTTAGTACTTCTGCTCAATCATAGTATGTCTGCTAAATCATAGTATTTTTGCCAAATCATGGTTTTTGTGCCAAATCATCAGAATCGTGTTTATTGGCCAAGTATATGTGCAGACAAATACAAGGAATTTGGTTCCGGTAGATGGTGGCTCTCGAGCACAGGAATGTAAATCTCACACACACACACACACACACACACACACACACCCACACACACACGTATCTATATATACATTACACATGCATACACATACATACACAAAGCTGTGTAAACCAACTATAAAAAACTAATCTAAACGTATATACATAAAATACAGAAATGAAATGAGGTGGAATGAATACTACAGAATGTACATAAGGTGCAGTTGCAGTCTGGCAGTGGGAGGAGTGTGACAGTTCAACTGTTTAGAAGGGAGATGGCGAGGGGAAAGAAACTGTTCCTGTGTCGGGTGGTCCTGGTCTGCAGGCTTCTGTACCGTCTGCCAGAGGGCAGCAGATCAAAAAGTCTGTGTCCAGGGTGTGAGGGGTCTGTGATGATTTTCCCTGCCCGTTTCCTGGTTCTTGAGAGGTACAGATCCTGGATGGAGGGCAGGGGGGCGCCGATGATCCTTTCTGCTGCCCGTACAGTCCGCTGCAGTCTGCACCTGTCCTGTTTAGTGGCTGCACCATACCAGACTGTGATGGAGGAGCACAGGACAGACTCAATGACTGCAGTGTAGAACTGGATCAGCAGCTCCTGTGGAAGACTGTACTTCCCCAGTTGTCTCAGGAAGTACATCCTCTGCTGGGTCTTTTTGAGGATGGAGTTGATGTTGGTCTCCCACTTCAGGTCCTGGGAGATGGTGGTACCCAGCAACTTGAAGATCTCCACAGTCGACACAGGGCTGTCTGATATGATGAGGGGGGGCAGAGTTGAGGGATGTCTCCTGAAGTCCACTGTCATCTCTACAGTTTTAAGAGTGTTCAGCTCCAGATTGTGCTGACTGCACCAGAGTACCAGCCGCTCAACTCATCATAACATTTGTGTTATGTTATAGTATTACTACTAAGTGGAGGAATTTCTGTCATGTTACAGTATATGTGCTGATTACAGTATTTCTGCCAAATATAGTATTTCTGATTAATTATAGTTTTTCTACCAAATCATAGTACAGTATTTTTGCTTTTTATAGGATTTGTGCTTAATACAGTCCATCCATCCATTCGCTTCTGCTTATCCTTTTCAGGGTCGCGGGGGGCACTGGAGCCTATCCCAGCTATCATAGGGCGAGAGGCGGGGTACAGGTCGCCAGTCTGTCGCAGGGCCAACACACAAGGACAGACAACCATTCACACTCATATTCACACCTAGTGACAATTTGGATTATCCAATTAACCTATCCCCACAAGCTGCATGTCTTTGGACGGTGGGAGGAAGCCAGAGTACCCGGAGGGAACCCACGCAAACACGGGGAGAACATGCAAACTCCACACAGAAAGACCCTGGCCTGATGGTGGAATTGAACTCAGGACCTTCTTGCTGTGCGGCAACAGTGCTAACCACCGTGCCGCTTAATACAGTATTTCTGCTAAATGTAGTATTTATGCTTAATCATACTATTTCTATATATTTTTGCCAGGTCCTCTGTGAGGACTGAGACATTCAAATTTACATATCAGGGCCTGCACGGCTTCCCAGCCAGCCAATCATATCTGAGGTCTGCCGTTTCTTCTCTCGTCATATCTCAGCGACGGATGTACAAAGAGCAATGAAAATCGCAGTCAAAGTACACCAAAGTCCGCTGATTCACCCAGTACAAGAATTATGCTTCTAGTCCACCTAGTTTTTGAGTTACACGACGTTTTGTAACTCCAAAAAATGGCGCTCTTTGCCTCTCACCGCGATCTAATTCTGACTGCTCATCACCCTGTTTCCCAAGAGCTCACTGTCTTTCCCAGTGGCGCAGCTGGTAAGGAAATTATAGCCATTTGTTTGAGAGGAGTCCTCACTATGAAAAATAGACTGCACAAATCCTGTCTCTGTGCTGCGTGTGTAAAAACAGGTGCACCTGTTTTGGCGGGAAAAAGTACATAGCCTTTCTGATTGGTGGATTCAAATTAAGCAGCTCCAGGCTTTTTGACCCACCTAGAAACATACAGGAAACACTGTATGTACAGCCCCTGTTTGTTCACTTGCTTCTGCTGCTGCTGCGTGTGTGTGTGTGTGTGTGTGTGTGTGTCTGTGTGTGTGTGTGTGTGTGTATGACAGAGAGAGAGAGAGAGAGAGAGCCTTTTTATGGGTGTTTCTTATTGTGTGATTTAAAATCAATATATTTACACTGGTTGATTGAATTGGATCCTGTGTGTGTCTCTGTGCATGTGTGTTTTCATATATGGGGGCGATCGTGGCTCAAAAGTTGGGAGTTCGCCTTGTAATCGGAAGGTTACCGGTTCGAGGCCCGGCTCGGACAGTCTCGGTCGTTGTGTCCTTGGGCAAGACACTTCACTCGTTGCCTACTGGTGGTGGTCAGAGGGCCCGGTGGCGGCAGTGTCCAGCAGCCTCGCCTCTGTCAGTGCGCCCCAGGGTGGCTGTGGCTACAACGTAGCTTGCCATCACCAGTGTGTGAATGGGTGAATGACTGGATATGTAAAGAGCTTTGGGGTCCTTAGGGACCATAAAAGCGCTGTATAAATACAGGCCATTTACCATGTCCATATTTGTAATTGTGCAAGTTATTACTATTATGCTAAATTACAGTATTTCTGCTACTTTTCGGTATTTGTGCTAAATACAGTATTTCTGCTAAATCTTAGTATTATTGCTTAATCATATTATTTGAGCAAAATCATAGTATTTGAGCATATTCTTTCTATTTGTGCCATAGCATAGTATATTTGCTGAATTACAGCATTTCTGCTATGTTGTAGTATTTGTCCTAAATCACAGTATTTGTGCAATGTTTAGGTATTTTTGTTTAAATAAAGTATCTATGTAATCTTGTACCATGTTTGCTAAAATCCTGTATTTCTGAAAAGTTATCTTGTTTCTGCTAAGTTACAATATTTATTCTAATTTCTGCTGCTAAGTTCTGCTATGTTATTGTATTTCTGCCAAGTATTATGTTTTCTTTACGTTATTGCAGTTCTGCTAAGTAATTACATTTTTGCTAAGTTCTTATGCTTCTGCAAAGTTATTACAATTTTTTGCAAAGGTTTTACAACTTCTGCAACTTTTCAGCTTTTTCAGCTAGTTTCAGCTGACAGCTTCAGCTTTACAGCATCCACACTGCATTTTCGCAGGAAATGCAAATTTTTCTAGTTGTGTGGATGCCCTCAAAGGGCTTCCACACTATTGTTTTCCTGTTTCTCTTTCTTCTTTATTGTGTGGATGCCCTAAAGGGCTTCCACACTATTGTTTTCCTGTTTCTCTTTATTGTGTGGATGCCCTAAAGGGCTTCCACACAATTGTTTTCCTGTTTCTCTTTATTGTGTGGATGCCCTAAAAGGGCTTCCACACTATTGAGTTCCTGTTTCTCTTTATTCTTTATTATACTTTATTCTGGTTGCTTCCGTACGTTTTTTGCCGCTTAACTACTGCTTCAGTTTTCAGCCGATTTTCACCGTTCAAACTCTATACTGTTCTGCTCTTTCTGCTGACGTAGGCTATGACTTTTGGTGTTTATTACTGTTATACTTTTTAAAGTATTACACTTTTTTCCTTTAATTTGTCCCATTGAAATGAATGGAAATCTTCAGAAATTCTCCTAAAACTTGCTTGTTTTTGAAACTTAACTACTTTGTCATACTTTCACCCAGAAACTCCATTCAAACTTTAAAATGTTCTCAGATTATTGGGCTATTCCTGTCTGATTCAGCTTTTTCAGATCTTCTACCGTTTTAATTTTATACCTCTTTAAGTTTTCAGTTGCAAAATTGTGATTTTTCAGAAAATACATGCGTTGTTATGGTTGCTATGCAATTAACTCAGAGTGTGCACTTGTCCTTTCTGAATTTTCTCTTCATGTCTGAACAACTTCTTGCTACTCGCTCAATTTCCACTCAACCCCCACAAATTATACATCAAAACGTAGGTATTTTTGCTGGCTTTCAGAAAATGTCACTATCATTCTTGTGGGACTTACAGATTTTTTGCAAATCTCCTCAGAGTAACACAAAGTCTCAAAACTCTCCATAGAAACTCAATGGAGAGTTTCTTCAAAATCAGCGCTGGAATTTTCTAATGAGAGGCATTTTCAAATCATCATATCTCCTTAACGAAACAAAGTTGAGACATGAGGCTTGTGCAAATATATCTTCAGACACTCCTGATGCTCACAATTCAAGAAGTTTTTTCTCACCTATTACCGTTCTGAGATGAGTTACACTTGTTTGAGGGTAGGAAATTCGTCATTCGCTCAGATCTGTTCAGATTTCAAACTCTGGAAATGAGGCACTTTTTTCTCTCGTCATATCTTTTTGATGGATTTCCACAGAGACCTGAAAATTTCCATGACTGTTCACCAAAGCCTGCTGTTTCTTACGGTGAAAGAATGAATTTGATGCTCCATATAGATTTAGAGTTACAAAACGTTGTTTGAGGGCAAGTCAAGGCAGTTTTGCTTTGCCTCTACTCAGTTACAGTGTATTACAAGTCATATATCTTCAATAATTTATATTTTATCTCTGAATTACGAAGACCTGCAGATTTCCCCATCTCTTCTGAACAAAACGGTGTCAGAATGAGCATTCTAGCCCCTACGGTTAGGAAATTATGGCCATTTGTTCGAGGGGAGTCCTGAATGTGAGAAATACACTGAAGAAGACTCATACTTCTCTCTGTGTCTGTGTGTGTAAGGGCTGATTACAGCAGGTGCAGCCAATTTAACTGACCTAGATATACCAAGCCCAGACTCTTAACAGCCACTGTTCCCTTTAGGCTCTGTGTATGTGTGTGTGTATCAATATTTCTCCCATGTTAAAGTATTACTCCTCCATAATAGTATTTCTGCTAAATCAAAGTACTTCTACTACATCTTAGTACTTCTGCTCAATCATAGTATTTCTGGGTAATCATAGTATTTTTGCCAATTCATGGTATTTGTGCCAAATCATGGTTTTTGTGTCAAATCATGACATTTCTGATATGTTATAGTATTACTAGTAGGTGGAGGTATTTCTGTTATGTTATAGTATATGTGCTGAATATAGTATATCTGCCAAATCATAGTATTTATCCCAAATCATAGTATTTATGCAAAATAGCAGTATTTCTGCTAAAAAGCAGAAATAGTACCTTTTAGCAGAAATTTCTGTCAAAACATATTATTTATGTTAAAACATAGTATTTCTGCTAAATCATAGTATTTGTGCCAAATCATAGTATTTGTACCCAATCATAGTATTTCTGCCATATCATTGTATTTGTGCCAAATCATGGTATTTTTTTGCCAAATCATGTTATTTGTGCCCAATTAAAATTTCTGTTATGTTATAGTATTACTACTAAGTCATAGAATTTCTGTTATGTTATAGTATATCTGCTGATTATAGTATATGTGCCAAATCATAGTATTTATAGCAAATCATAGTATTTGTGCCCAAACATAGTATTTCTTGCCAAATTGTAGTATTTGTGCAAAAACATACTATGTCTGCTAAATCACAGTATATCTGTTATGTTATAGTATTACTACTAAGGCATAGTATTTCTACCTAATCATGGTATTCCTTCAAAATCATAGTATTACTGCAATTTCATAGTATTTGAGCAAAATCGTAGTATATGTGCAAAAACATACTATGTCTGCTAAATCACAGTATATCTGTTATGTTAAAGTATTACTAGTAAGTCACAGTATTTCTGCCAATTCGTAGTATTTGTACTAAATCATGGTACTTGTGCCAAATCTTAGTATTTTTTGCAAATCATAGTATTTGAATCAAAACATAGTAGTATTTGTACGAAGTCATAGTATTTCTTCTAAATCATAGTATTTCAATCAAATCTCAGTAGTTGTGCTGAAACGCAGTATTATTGCCAAATCCTAGTATTTGTACTGAAACATAGTATTTGTGCCAATAAGAGTATTTCTACTAAATCATAGTACTTGTGCCAAATCATAGTATTTCTGCCACATTGTGCTAGTTGTGCAAAAACATAGACTGTCTGCAAAATCATAGTATATCTGTTATGTTACAGTATTACTACTAAGGCATAGTATTTCTACCAAATCATAGTATTCCTTCAAAACCATAGTATTACTGCAATTTCATAGTATTTGAGCGAAATCGTAGCATATGTCCAAAAACATACTATGTCTTCAACATCACAGTATATCTGTTATGTTATAGTATTACTACTAAGTCACAGTATTTCTGCCAATTCGTAGTATTTGTACTAAATCATACTACTCGTGCCAAATCATAGTATTCAAATCAAAATATAGTATTTGTACCAAAGCATTGTATTTGTACAAAGTACAGTATTTCTGCCAAATCATAGAATTACTGCAATTTCATAGTATTTTGAGGAATCCCTTTTGTTATAGTATTACTTCTAAGTCATAGTATTTCTGCTTTGTCATAGTATTTGTACTGAAACATAGTATTTCTGATAAATCATAGTATTACTGCTATTTCATAGGATTTGAGTGAAATTACAGTGTTTCTGCAAAAACATTATATTTCTGCTAAATCGTAGTATTTCTCTCATCTTAAAGTACTCAATTATAGTATTTGTGCCAAAGTTTAGTATTTCTGCCAAATCATATTATCTCTGCTAAATCATAGTGTCTGCCAAATCATAGTATTTCTGCCAAATTATGGGATTTTGCCAAAACATGGTACTTGTGCCAAATTATAGTATTTGTGCCCAATTAATATTTCTGTTATGTTATAGTATTACTACTAAGTCGCAGAATTTCTGTTATGTTCTGCCAAATCATAGTATTACGGCTATTTCAAAGTATTTGAGTGAAATTGCAGTGTTTCTGCAAAAACATTGTATTTCTGCTAAATCATAGTATTTCTGTTATCTTAAAGTACTTGCACTCAATTATAGTATTTGTGCCAAAACATAGTATTGCTGCTATATCATAGTATTTGAGCCAAATCATAGTATATGTCCTAAAACATAGTATTTCTGCCAAATCATAGTATTTGTCCTAAAGCATAGTATTTCAACAAAATCACAGTACTTCTGCTATGTTATAGTATTTGTGCTTGTAGAAAAACCTGTGTTATTTGAGCTACATTACCCAGCAGCCTCTGAGCAGTGAGGGAATTCATGGACTTCTGAGCTAGATGGTCTTCCTTCGTTCCTGTGCTAACGATTGAGGAGAGAGCTGCTGGGAAGGGGAGCAAATAGCCCATAATGTATTTGTTGGGGATGGTGTGTGTCACATAAACGTGAGTTAATGTTCCATGCTTAAGATGTTTACCCTGCTACTTGTGTGTATTGGTTTTAGTTACCTTTAGCGTATGTGCTAGTTAGCGATAGCTATGGCAGCCCAGTTATTTTATTGTTTTAGGCTTGTTCCTGCTTTGTTTGTTCCCCCTACAAATTTATGTGAATTTGTACACTGTAATATCGCTGTATTACGTAGTGGCTAAGTAGGAGGCTGACTGTTACTAAGTGCATCAGTGTACATAGGTCATCTCTTGTGTTGGAGTGCCCTCTTGTGGCGCCTTTTGGGTAGTGCCTTAGTAAACGTGAACACTGCAAATAAGTGGTATCAGACTGGTTTGTTGTGGAGGAATTTGTTGCCAGTTTCTTTCATCTTTAATCCGTATTCATGTTGTAATGTAGTAACTTTTGTGGCACAAATACCACAATATGGCAGAAATACTATGTTTTGGCACAAATACTTTGATTTGGTATACTTTAGCTTCTTCACCCCTTTTCAGCAAAATTTTCATTTTTTTCACCCCTTTTCAGCACAAATTCCAGCTTTTTTGGGCTGTTTTCAGAAAAAAAACTCTTTTCAGCAGAAACTCTGCTGATTCACCTCTTTTCAGCGCAACGTTCTGCTTCTTTGCCTCTTTTCTGCAGAAATTCTGCTGATTCACCTCTTTTCTGCAAAATTTTCATCCTTTTCGCCTCTTATCACCACAATTCTCAGCAGCTTCTGCTGATTTCAGCAGAATTGTCAGTCTATCCACCTCTTCTTTGAGAGAATGAGTTTGGCTCAGTGAGATGAGTAGCTCCCTTGAGACCAGGAAGGCCAGGTTTAAATCCTGCTCATGGCAAAATTTCTTTTCACCACTTTTCAGCAAAAATTTGTGCTTCTTCACCTGTTTTCAGGTATTTGTAGTATTTTGTAGTATTTGTACCCAATCATAGTATTTCTGCTAAATCATACTATTCCTGCCAAATCATAGTATTTGTACTGAAACATAGTATTTCTGCCCAATCATAGTATTTGTACTAAATCATAGTACTTGTGCCGAATCATAGTATTTCTGCCATATTATAGTATTTGTGTAAAAACAGAATGTCTGCATAATCACAGTATATCTGTTATGTTATAGTATTACTTCTAAGTCGTAGACTTTCTGTTATGTTATAGTATATCTGCTGAATATAGTATATGTGCCAAATCATAGTATTTATAGCAAATCATAGTATATGTGCCAAATCATAGTATTTATAGCAAATCATAGTATTTGTGCCAAAGCATCGTATTTGTATGGAGTCATAGTATTTCTTCTAAATGATATGTTAAAGTATATGTGCTGAATATATTATATGTGCCAAATCGTAGTATTTAAAGCAAATCATAGTATTTGTAATAAAACATAGTATTTCTGCCATATTATAGTATTTGTGTAAAAACAGAATGTCTGCATAATCACAGTATATCTGTTATGTTATAGTATTACTACTAAGGCATAGTAATTTTCAAAATCAGAGTGTTTTGCAGAAACATAGTATTTCTGGTAAATTATAGTATTTCTAATAAATCATAGTATTTCTGCCAAATCATAGTATTTGTTTCAAATCATAGCATTCGAACTAAATCATAGTATTTGTGCCAAAACATTCTATTTGTACAAAGTCATAATATTTTAATCAAATCTCAGTAGTTGTGCTAAAACGCAGTATTATTGCCAAATCATAGTATTTGTACTGAAACATAGTATTTCTGCCCAATCATAGTATTTGTACTAAATCATAGTACTTGTGCCGAATCATAGTATTTCTGCCATATTGTGGTATTTGTGCAAAAACATAGACTGTCTGCAAAATCATACTATATCTGTTATGTTATAGTATTACTACTAAGTCGTAGACTTTCTGTTATGTTATGGTATATCTGCTGAATATAGTATATGTGCCAAATCATAGTATTTAAAGCAAATCATAGTATTTGTGCCATATTATAGTATTTGTGTAAAAACAGAATGTCTGCATAATCACAGTATATCTGTGATGTTATAGTATTACTACTAAGGCATAGTAATTTTCAAAATCAGAGTGTTTTTGCAGAAACATAGTATTTCTGGTAAATTATAGTATTTCTAATAAATCATAGTATTTCTGCCAAATCATAGTATTTGTTTCAAATCATAGCATTCGAACTAAATCATAGTATTTGTGCCAAAACATTCTATTTGTACAAAGTCATAATATTTTAATCAAATCTCAGTAGTTGTGCTAAAACGCAGTATTATTGCCAAATCATAGTATTTGTACCCAAACATATCAGTTCAACTTATTTAACTCTTCTCAAGACCACAACACCTCTTCTTCACCCCGTTTCAGCAGAATTGTGAGTTTCGTCACCCCTTTTCAACACAAATCCCGGCTTTTTCAGGTGTTTTCAGCAGAAATCTGTTTTTTAGCAGAAATTCTGCTGTTTCACCTGTTTTCAGTGCAACTTTCTACTTCTTTACCTGTTTTCAGTAGAAATTCTGCTGATTCACCTATTTTAAGCAGAATTTTCAGCCTTTCACCTCTTATCAGTACAAGTCTCAATATCTTCTGGTCATTTCAGAAGAAACTTTTTCACCTCTTTTCAGTACAAATTTCTTTACCCCTTTTAAGCAGAATCTTTGCCTTTTCACCGCTTTTCAGCAAAAAATTCTGCTTCTTCAGCTCTTTTCAGCAGAATTTTTCAGTTTCTTTACTGCCATACAATTTTTAGCAGCTTTTCATCTTTTTCAGTCATTTTCAGCAGACAGCTTCAGCGTTAAGGCATCCACACAGCATTTTCGCAGGAAATGCAGATTTTTCTAGTTCTTTATTATTCTTCTAGTTGCTTCCGTACACTTTTTGGCACTTAACTACTTCCACAGTTTTCAGCCGATTTTCTCAGTTCAAACTCTATACTGTTCTGCTCTTTCTGCTCTTTCGGCAATGACTTTTGGTGTTTATTACTGTTATACTTTTTAAAATATTACACTTTTTTCCTTTAATTTGTCCCATTGAAATGAATGGGAAACTTCCACAATTCTGCTAAAACTTGCTTGTCTTTGAAACTTAACTACTTTGTCATACTTTCACCTAGAAACTCCATTCAAACTTTAAAATGTTCTCAGATTATTGGGCTATTCCTGTCTGATTCAGCTTTTTCAGATCTTCTACCGTTTTAATCTTATACCTTTTTAAGTTTTCAGTTGCAAAATTGTGATTTTTCAGAAAATACATGCGTTGTTATGGTTGCTATGCAATTAAGTCAGAGTGTACACTCGTCCATTCTGAATTTTCTCTTCATATCTGAACAACTTCTTGCTACTCGTTCAATTTCCACTCAACTCCCACAAATTATACATCAAAACGTAGGTATTTTTGCTGGCTTTCAGAAAATGTCACTATCATTGTTGTGGGATTTATAGAATTTTGGCAAATCTCCTCAGACCAACACAAGGTCGGAAAAGTCTCCATACAAAGTCAATGGAGAGTTTGTTCAAAATCACCGCTGGAATTCTCTAATGAGAGGCATTTTCAAATCGTCATATCTCCTTAACAAAACAGAGTTGAGACATGAGGCTTGTGCCAATATATCTTCAGACATCCCTGATGCTCACAGTTCAATAATTTTTTCCTCACCTATTACCGTTTGGCCATGAATTACACTTGTTTGAGGATAGGAAATTTGTCCCTCGCTCAGATTTCTTCAGATTTCAAACTCTGGAAATGAGGCACTTTTTTCTCTCATCATATCTTTTTGATGGATTTCCACAGAGACCTGAAAATTCCCATGACTGTTCACCAAAGCCTGCTGTCTCTTACGGTGAAAGAATGATTTTGATGCTCCATATAGATTTAGAGTTACAAAACATTGTTTGAGGGCAAGTCAAGGCAGTTTTGCTTTGCCTCTGCTCAGTTACAGTGTATTGCAAGTCATATATCTTTAATAATTTATATTTTATCTCTGATTTATGAAGACCTGCAGATTCCCCCATCTCTTCTGAACAAAACGGTGTCAGAATGAGCGTTCTAGCCCCTACGGTTAGGAAATTATGGCCATTTGTTCGAGGGGAATCCTGAATGTGAGAAATACACTGCAGAAAACTTATACCTCTCTCTGTGTCTGTGTGTGTAAGGGCTGATTACAGCAGGTGCAGCCAATTTAACTGACCTAGATATACCAAGCCCAGACTCTTAACAGCCACTGTTCCCTTTAGGCTCTGTGTATGTGTATGTTTGTGTATCTGTATCAATATTTCTCCCATGTTAAAGTATTACTCCTCCATAATAGTATTTCTGTTGAATCAAAGTACTTCTACTACATCTTAGTACTTCTGCTCAATCATAGTATTTCTGCTAAATCATAGTATTTTGGCCAAATCATGGTATTTGTGCCAAAGCATAGTATTTCCACAAAATAACAGTATTTCTGCTATGTCATATTATTACTGCTCATAGTATTTCTGCCAAATCTTGGTATTTGTTCCAAAGCACAGTATTTCTGCC
Source organism: Oreochromis niloticus (assembly GCF_001858045.2). Taxonomy (NCBI): domain Eukaryota; kingdom Metazoa; phylum Chordata; class Actinopteri; order Cichliformes; family Cichlidae; genus Oreochromis; species Oreochromis niloticus. The sequence continues at coordinate 26,706 of NW_020327597.1, forward strand.
AAATCACAATATAACTGCAAAATAAAGGTTTTTGAGCCAAATCATAGTGTTTGTGCTAAATCCTAGTAATTCTGCTCAATCATAGAATTTCTGCTATGCTGAAGTGGTTTTTGCTAGATTATAGAATTTCTGCTAAGTCAAAGTATTTCATGTAAATCATACTACTTATACCAAGTCCCAGTGTTTCTGCCAAATCATAATTCGTAAATAATGTGGCGTGTTGGTGGAACAGCTAGTTCTCTCCCATCATGCCTTGGGACATGTGCTGCTGTTTAGATGTTCTTGTTTCATTGTTTATGGTTACGTTACTTTTAACTGTTGTCTTGAATGCTGTGTTTATACTACGGTACAAAGTCACTGACAGTTATTGTTTTATAGGAAGAATGCAGTACCATAAGTGAGTTCTGTTATGCTTTTATTGACCCTTGAAGCACATTGTGGCACAAGCAAGTGTTTAATAAAGAGCACACCCTACCAGCTTGGGGTAGAAATACAAGCTCAACATCTCACTCAGAGCTTCTTTGTAAGATTCATCTGCATGCTGCTAATTTATCTTCGGGCACTGCTGACACTCACGGTGTGAGCAGTTTTTACTGTCATCTTACTGTTGAGCCATAAATTATGTCTGTTTGAGGGTTGGAAATCTGTCCTCCTCTCAGTTTTCAAACTCTGAAAATGAAAATTTCTTCTCTCGTCATATCTCCACGACGGAGATACAAAGAGCAATGAAAATCGCAGTCAAAGTTCACCAAAGTCAGCTGATTTGCCCAGTACAAGACTTGTGCTTCTATCCCACCTAGTTTTTGAGTTGCACGACGTTTTGTAACTACAAAAAACGGCGATTTAACCCCCTCACCGCCATCTATTTCTGACTGCTCATCAATCTTTTTTTCCAGCCGCCAGCCCCCGTTCCAGGTGGCGTAATTGGTAATGACGCGGGTCTGCAGGTCAAAGGTCGTGGGTTAAATCCCACTTTGTTCAACTTTTTTTTTTTCACTACAAATTTATACACAGACCTGTAATTTATATTGCTAATTTATTACAATTCTGCAAAGTTTTATGATTTTCTGAGCTTTTCTAATATGGACCTCAGATTCTTGTTAACACTCCATGGCAGAAGTCGCAGTATTTGTGCTAAAACATACTATGTCTGCAGAATCACAGTATATCTGTTATGTTATAGTATTACTACTAAGGCATAGTATTTCTACCACATCATAGTATTCCTTCAAAATCATAGTATTACTGCAATTTCATAGTATTTGAGCAAAATTGTAGTATTTGTGCAAAAACATACTATGTCTGCAAAATCACAGTATATCTGTTATATTATAGTATTACTACTAAGGCATAGTATTTCTACCAAATCATAGTATTCCTTCAACATGATAGTGTTACTGCAATTTCATAGTATTTGAGCAAAGTCGTAGTATTTGTGCAAAAACATACTATGTCTGCAGAATCACAGTATATCTGTTATATTATAGTATTACTACTAAGGCATAGTATTTCTACCACATCATAGTATTCCTTCAACATGATAGTATTACTGCAGTTTCATAGTATTTGAGCAAAATCGTAGTATTTGTGCCAAAACATACTATGTCTGCAAAATCACAGTATATCTTTTATGTTATAGTATTACTACTAAGGCATAGTATTTCTACCACATCATAGTATTCCTTCAAAATCATAGTATTACTGCAATTTCATAGTATTTGAGCAAAGTCGTAGTATTTGTGCAAAAACATACTATGTCTGCAGACTCACAGTATATCTGTTATATTATAGTATTACTACTAAGGCATAGTATTTCTACCACATCATAGTATTCCTTCAACATGATAGTATTACTGCAGTTTCATAGTATTTGAGCAAAATCGTAGTATTTGTGCCAAAACATACTATGTCTGCAAAATCACAGTATATCTTTTATGTTATAGTATTACTACTAAGGCATAGTATTTCTACCACATCATAGTATTCCTTCAACATGATAGTGTTACTGTAGTTTCATAGTATTTGAGCAAAATCGTAGTATTTGTGCAAAAACATACTGTGTCTGCAAAATCAGTATAACTGTTATGTTATAGTATTACTACTAAGGCATAGTATTTCTACCACATCATAGTATTCCTTCAAACTCATAGTATTACTGCAATTTCATAGTATTTGAGCAAAGTCGTAGTATTTGTGCAAAAACATACTATGTCTGCAAAATCACAGTATATCTTTTATGTTATAGTATTACTACTAAGGCATAGTATTTCTACCACATCATAGTATTCCTTCAACATGATAGTGTTACTGTAGTTTCATAGTATTTGAGCAAAATCGTAGTATTTGTGCAAAAACATACTGTGTCTGCAAAATCAGTATAACTGTTATGTTATAGTATTACTACTAAGGCATAGTATTTCTACCACATCATAGTATTCCTTCAACATGATAGTATTACTGCAGTTTCATAGTATTTGAGCAAAATCGTAGTATTTGTGCCAAAACATACTGTGTCTGCAAAATCAGTATAACTGTTATGTTATAGTATTACTACTACGGCATAGTATTTCTACCACATCATAGTATTCCTTCAAAATCATAGTATTACTGCAATTTCATAGTATTTGAGCAAAGTCGTAGTATTTGTGCAAAAACATACTATGTCTGCAGAATCACAGTATATCTGTTATATTATAGTATTACTACTAAGGCATAGTATTTCTACCACATCATAGTATTCCTTCAACATGATAGTATTACTGCAGTTTCATAGTATTTGAGCAAAATCGTAGTATTTGTGCCAAAACATACTATGTCTGCAAAATCACAGTATATCTTTTATGTTATAGTATTACTACTAAGGCATAGTATTTCTACCACATCATAGTATTCCTTCAAATCATAGTATTACTGCAATTTCATAGTATTTGAGCAAAATCGTAGTATTTGTGCAAAAACATACTATGTCTGCAAAATCACAGTATATCTGTTATGTTATAGTATTACTACTAAGGCATAGTATTTCTACCAAATCATAGTATTCCTTCAACATGATAGTATTACTGCAGTTTCATAGTATTTGAGCAAAATCGTAGTATTTGTGCAAAAACATACTGTTTCTGCAAAATCAGTATACCTGTTATGTTATAGTATTACTACTAAGGCATAGTATTTCTACCACATCATAGTATTCCTTCAAAATCATAGTATTACTGCAATTTCATAGTATTTGAGCAAAGTCGTAGTATTTGTGCAAAAACATACTATGTCTGCAAAATCACAGTATATCTGTTATGTTAAAGTGTTACTACTAAGTCACAGTATTTCTGCCAATTCGTAGTATTTGTACTAAATCATGGTACTTGTGCAAATCATACTATTTTTTGCAAATCATAGTATTCGAACCAAAACATAGTATTTGTACGAAATCATAGTATTTCTTCTAAATCATAGTATTTCAATCAAATCTCAGTAGTTGTGCTGAAACGCAGTATTATTGCCAAATCATAGTATTTGTACTGAAACATAGTATTTGTGCCAAAAGAGTATTTCTAATAAATCATAGTACTTGTGCCAAATCATAGTATTTCTGCCACATTGTGCTAGTTGTGCAAAAACATAGACTGTCTGCAAAATCATAGTATATCTATTATGTTATAGTATTATTACTAAGTCGTAGACTCTCTATTTTGTTATAGTATATCTGCTGAATACAGTATATGTGCCAAATCATAGTATTTATAGCAAATCATAGTATTTCTGCCACATTATAGTATTTGTGTAAAACCAGAATGTCTGCAAAATCATCATATATCTGTGATGTCTTCAAAATTATACTATTTTTGCAGAAACATTGTACTTCTGGTAAATCATAGTATTTCCAATAAATAATAGTATTTCTGCCAAATCATAGTATTTGTGCCAAAATATTGTATTTCTACAAAGTCATAATATTTCTTCTAAATCATAGTATTTCAATCAAATCTCAGGAGTTGTGCTAAAACGCAGTATTATTGTCAAATCATAGTATTTGTACCCAAACATATCAGTTCAACTTATTTAACTCTTCTCAACAGCCCAACACCTCTTCTTCACCCCGTTTCAGCAGAATTGTGAGTTTTTTCACCCCTTTTCAGCACAAATTCCAGCTTTTTCAGGTGTTTTCAACAGAAATCTCTTTTTTAGCAGACATTCTGCTGATTCACCTGTTTTCAGTGCAACGTTCTACTTCTTTACCTCTTTTCAGTAGAAATTCTGCTGATTCACCTATTTTAAGCAGAATTTTCAGCCTTTCACCTCTTATCAATACAAATCTCAGTATCTTCTGCTCATTTCAGAGGAAACCTTTTCACCTCTCCTCTTTTCAGTACAAATGAACTTCTGTACCCCTTTGAAGCAGAATTTTTGCCTTTTCACCTCTTTTCAGCAAAAGTTTCTGTTTTTTCACTAGTTTTCAGCATAATTTTTCAGTTTCTTTACTGCCATACAATTTTTGCAGCTTTTCATCTTTTTCAGTCATTTTCAGCAGACAGCTTAAGCGTTCCGGCATCCACACAGCATTTTCGCAGGAAATGCAAATTTTTCTAGTTCTTTATTGTGTGGATGCCCTAAAGGGCTTCCACACTATTGAGTTCCTGTTTCTCTTTATTCTTTATTCCACTATATTATTCTAGTTGCTTCCGTACACTTTTTGGCACTTATCTACTCCCTCAGTTTTCAGCCGATTTTCTCCGTTCAAACTCTAAACTGTTCTGCTCTTTCTGCTAATGCCGGCTATGACTTTTGGTGTTTATTACTGTTATACTTTTTAAAATATTACACTTTTTTCCTTTAATTTGTCCCATTGAAATGAATGGGAAATTTCCACAATTCTGCTAAAACTTTCTTGTTTTTGAAACTTAACTACTTTGTCATACTTTCACCTAGAAACTCCATTCAAACTTTAAAATGTTCTCAGATTATTGGGCTATTCCTGTCTGATTCAGCTTTTTCAGATCTTCTACCGTTTTAATCTAATCTCTCTTTAAGTTTTCAGTTGCAAAATTGTGATTTTTCAGAAAATACATGCGTTGCTATGGTTGCTATGCAATTAAGTCAGAGTGAGTGCTGGTCGTTCTGAATTTTCTCTTCATGTCTAAACAACTTCTTGCTACTCGCTCAATTTCCACTCAACCCCCACAAATTATACGTCAAAACGTAGGTATTTTTGCTGGCTTTCAGAAAACGTCACTATCACTGTTGTGGAAGTTACAGATTTTTATCAAATCGCCTCAGACCAACACAAGATCTGAAAACGCTCCATTGACTTTCAATGGAGAGTGTGTTCAAAATCAGCGCTGGATTTCTCTAATGAGAGGCATTTTCAAATTGTCATATCTCCTTAACAAAGCAAAGTTGAGACATGAGGTTTGTGCCAATATATCTTCAGACTCTCCTGATGCTCACAATTCAAAAAAATTTTCCTCACCTATTACCGTTTGGCAATGAATTACATTTGTTTCAGGGTAGGAAATTTGTCCCTCGCTCAGATTTCTTCAGATTTCAATATCTGGAAATGAGGCACTTTTTTTATCTCGTCATATCTTTTTGATGGATTTCCACAGAGCCCTGAAAATTTCCTTGACTGTTCTCCAAAGCCTGCTGTTTCTTACGGCGAAAGAATGATTTTGATGCTCCATAGAGATTTAGAGTTAGCAAAGGTTGTTTGAGGGCAAGTCAAGGCAGTTTTTGCTTCGCCTCTTCTCAGTTGCAGTGTGTTACAAGTCATATATCTTTGATAATTTATATTTTATCTTTGAATTATGAGGACCTGAAGATTCCCCCAACTGTTCTGAAGAAAACGGTGTCAGAATGACCGTTCTAGCCCCTAGGGTTAGGAAATGATGGCCATTTGTTCGAGGGGAATCCTGAATGTAAGAAATACACTGAAGAAAACTCACACCTCTCTCTGTGTCTGTGTGTGTAAGGGCTGATTACAGCAGGTGCAGCTAATTTAACTGACCTAGATATACCAAGCTCAGACTCTTAACAGCCTCTGTTCACTTTAGGCTCTGTGTGTGTGTATCAATATTTCTCCTATGTTAAAGTATTACTCCTCAATCGTAGTATTTCTGCTAAATCAAAGTACTTCTGCTACATCTTAGTACTTCTGCTCAATCATAATACTTCTGCTCAATCATAGTATTTGTGCCAAATCATGGTTTTGGGGCCAAATCATAATATTTCTGATATGTTATAGTATTACTACTAAGTGGAGGAATTTCTGTTATGTTATAGTATATGTGCTGAATATAGTATATCTGCCAAGTCATAGTATTTATCCCAAATCACAGTATTTATGCCAAATTACAGTATTTCTGCCAAAAAGCAGAAATAGTACCTTTTAGCAGAAATTTCTGCCAAAAAATAGTATTTATGTTAAAACATAGTATTTCTTGCTAAATCATAGTACTCCTGCCAAATCATAGTATTTGTACTGAAACAAAGTACTTCTGCCCAATCATAGTATTTGTACTAAATCACAGTACTTGTGCCCAATCATAGTATTTGTGCCAAATCATAGTATATCTGTTATGTTATAGTTTTACTACTAAGGCATAGTATTTCTGCCAAATCATGGTATTTTTGCAGAAACAGTATTGCTGCAAAAACATAGTTTTAGTGCAATTTCATAGTATTTTTGCAGAAACATAGTATTTCTGGTAAATAATAGTATTTGTACTAAAACATAGTATTTCTGCCAAATCATAGAATTACTGCAATTTCACAGTATTTTGAGGAAATCTGTCATGTTATAGTATTACTACTAAGTTATAGTATTTCTGCTTTGTTATAATATTTGTGCTAAAACGTAGTACTTCTACCAAATCATAGTATTACTGCTATTTCATAGTATTTAAGCGAAATTACAGTGTTTCTGCAAAAATATTGTATTTCTGTTATCTTATAAAACTTGTACTCAATTATAGTATTTGTGCAAAGTTTAGTATTTCTGCCAAATCATATTATTTCTGCTAAATCATAGTGTCTGCCAAATCATAGTATTTGTGCCTAAGCATAGTATTTCAACAAATTCACAGATTTTCTGCTATGTTATAGAATTTGTGCTAAATCATAGTATTTGTGCCAAAGCATAGTATTTCTTCTAAATCATAGTATTTGTGCCAAAGCATAGTATTTCTTCCAAATCATATTATTACTGCAAAATCACAGTATTTGAGCCAAATCATAGTATTTGTGCCAAATCATAGTATTTCGGATAAATCATAGTAATTCTGCTCAATGATAGAATTTCTGCTATGTTGTACTATTTTTGCTAGATTATAGTATTTGTGTCAAAGCATAGTATTTCATCCAAATCATATTATTACTACTATTATTGTATAATAATAATTAAATTATCATACATTTTTTACATTTTCAATGACCATTTGTGTAATGGCGGGATTTCCCACTACCCATGAACGCCTCTTGCTTCTTACAACTCCGGCTCATTCCTGCACCTCCGCCCACTTTCACCAATCGCTGCCGGTAAGCACTGCTTCTCTTCTCTGAAATGAAATGTCTATACTCTGAGTGATTTCCTGAGTTATTGTTACTGACTTTTAACCCCAGTTGAAGTATAAGTCACATTAAATTAACACAATGGCTGCTTTTTTAGTGAAATGTTGTATTTTTAGTATTTCAAAGGAGTTATATAGAAGATAGTCCTGACAACCCAATGCTAACGCCTAGCGCTCCTAAAGGCCCAGTGTGAAATGAAGGACATTTGACTGTTTACTACAGTTTATTGTGTTGTTTCATTAGCTTAATTTGGTGTGTTAGTATTTGTGAGTCTGTTACAGAAGGTGCAGTTAGTTCTCCTCTTCACAAATCAGTCGGTTAAAACAGGCTTTAGGTTATAAGGTTTTGTAACAAACCGCAATTTTAGAACCATTGATTAACTGCTGGAGTGGCAGGTTCGGCAACTTCAAAGGAGCCATTTTACGGCCTCTGACCGAAAACTGGGAGAAAAACAGCCATGTGCCTGTGCGAGTGTGTCTGTGTTGCAACAGAAGGGAGAGAGAGAGTGAGGATAAAACACATAGTTAATACAAGAATAATAAGATCGCTTAACAGTAGTTTCGCGAACGAAATGGCTCTTAGGGGCGGATCTTTGACGTGAATGACATAAGGAGCCGTTTTTTTGTTTTTTTTCTTTCTCTCACCCTCTCTTGCACTTTTTTTCTGCTCCACTCCGCACACGAGCCTTGTGCTTTGCCCGGGGAAGAGGGGGGAGGGGCGGTAGTTACACTCACAGTAGCACAGGAACAGAGCGGGAGGGAGAGAGAGAGAAAGAGAGCCAGGGACAACAACGTCACATTAGAAAGGTATAGTAATCATCCACAACTATTTTCAGTTGCAGATGATAAAGGATTCAGAAAGTTTATTCATGCAGGCCCATATGACAGAGAATGTGCATCTTCTTTTTGTTTTCATATTTTAATTTATATTTAATTGTCTTGTGGTTTGCAGTGTTTTGTGTTGTTTCACTTTAAATTTGTTTAAAAGGAAAAAGCTGAAAATTTAAATAGTTAAAAGCTGAACTGTGAATAGTTGGTTTTTGTAATATATGATTTATTTATTACATTTTATGTGGAGTGAATAAATAAAAGTATATTTATGCCCCTAGAGACAAAGCACGTAAAAACTCCAAAACACTTAAAAACTCAGAAGCACATAAAAACTCCAAAACACGTACAAAACACAACGGAAGTGCTCCAGAATGCTAGGCGCAGTGTTGAGCTTTTGTTACCTAGTGGCTACACCAGCCAGGAAGTACCAACGACCGGATTTTGGTGTGTGGTAGTAACAGGTAAATGAACAGTTTTTTAAATTATTTGAATATATATGAGTGCTTGTGTATAAATACACAAACAATACACATATGCTTTCAGTTGTGTAATTTAAGTGATCTAGGTAGCTCTGTTTTGGAAGTTCAGTTAAAGCTAGAAATGTGCTTTGGAATTTGTGCTTTTTGGAGTTTGTACGTGCTTTTTGGAGTTTGTATGTGCTTTGTCTCTAGGGGCCACCGTATATATTTATATATAAACATGTATAAATAAAACCACTTTTTTTTACATTAGTAATTCCTTTTGTGCATATTTTTATATTATTGTTAATAATAAATTAATTAAAGTAACAAAACAACCTGAAGAGCCGGTTCGGAGCCAAAAGAGCCAGAAATCCCATCAATACTTAACAGGAAGGAGACTTTTAAATTTTTAATAACTGTTTAACAAACGCTTGCTTGTGCAGGCCCGCTTTTAAATAAAACTTTAATTTGCAGCTCTTTTTGACTTCTCACTTTGTGGAAAATTAATGAAATAAAAAATAGCCCACATTCAAATAAATAAACTGCAGCAGTGGGCTATTAATAATATTATTATGGTATATAGATATTTGTTTTAAACAACAGCCTATTAAAATATACTAAATGATACTGTGTGAAGTTGATAATATTTTTAGGAAGTAGAATTTCAATGCAGGCGAGGTTAAATGAGCCTACAAATATATAATCTTTCATTTATGATTTTTGCTGCTTTGAAATTGTTTTGTTACCATTTGATAAAATGTGCAGTGCTGGGTGTAGCAAATAATTTCTTATGATATCAACTATGTTATCTAATAGCATCAAAGTATTAGAGCATTATGTCTGTGAAGGTTCTCAGTCACCCAGGTCATTGAAGTCTTAGGAGCTTGGAAAGGAAACTGTCTGGACTTGTTTAAATTGCTTGAAGCCTTTCACCTCTCATATGAGAAGCTTCTTCAGTGAAGAAGTGGAGAACTTAAAGAACTCCAGACGCTTTTCTTTCCAAGCTCCTTAGAACATTAGGGTATAACATGACTAAGAAACTTGTGTGGCTTATTGCAAATAGATGAAATTACATTTAATGAACATGGCAATCTTTAATAAGGTGTGGAAAAATTTTGTTGTTTGTATTCCAGGTGTGGTAAACAAAGACGTTTACTGAAGTTTACTGATTTGAGTTGTCTCATTCTGTATTTTTGTTCTTTGTCTTTACTTAGACGGAGTGAAAGAGAAGCTTGGTTTTGCCGTTTGCGGTAAGTAAACAGTGATTGTAACTGAAGCAATATGGACCTGGGGTTGTGTAACATGTTTACAATTTATATACAATTGTTTGGATTTTTGTTACATCTTGCCATTTGCTTATGGGTAAAAACACACAGGATTTATAATCTGTAGCAGCAAAGCCCCCACACAGGACCTCTGACTGTCCCTGAAAGTGTCCCTGAAAGTGTCCCTGAAGTTTAATAGCACATTTGTCTGATTTTAATTTTTGATGGCTTATCAAATCATACATGTTTTAGGACAGTCAGTATAAGTGGTAGCTTAAACACTTAAGCAATAAGAAAAAAATCTGAGAACCAGAGTTGTGAGTGGACATATATTGGACGTATATTAAAGCCAGTGGACTACCTGAAAATTAGTTTATTAATTAATTAGTGAATATAATGTGTTTGAAAATTAAATATAAATGTTGCCAAAAAGGGAAATAATGAAAAATACATAAATATTCCTTCCAGCAGATACAATGAAATGACTTTTTCATGTAATATTTTTGGGGGTGGCTGTAGCTCAGGAGTAAAAGCAGGTCAGCTACTGATCAGAAGGTTCGTGGTTCTTTCTCTGGCTCCTCCAGTCTGCATGTCAAGTATCCTTGGGCAAGATACTTACCCCAACTTGCTCTCCGATGCATCCATCGGAGTGTGAATGTACTTAGAAAGCACTGAGTACAGATGAAGTGCTTGTGAGAATGGGTGTGATTGGGTGAATGTGGCATGTTGTATAGAGCACTTTGAGTACTCCGGAAGAGTAGAAAAGGGTTATATGAGAATCAGTCCATTTACATTTTAATTTTAATTACAAAATGGGTGTGCCACTGTTGTTGCTGTAACATCTCAATATATACATGTATTTTCGGATTTAATATTCAGTCCAAACTAACTAAAATCTGATGAGGTTTTCTGTTGCTTCTGATTCAAATAATTGCTTTGTATCCAATAGTTTTAATCTGAAATGAGATTAAAAGTTGTGGTTCTTCACATTTTATTAGAACTGACTGTTGGAGCCACAAAGCTTCTGTGTAAGAAATATGCATTGTGCCTTTATGCATTTGTGCCAACAAATATTGGTGCCTATTCTTTGCACTTCTGTAGTAAGAATGCATTAATTACGCATTATAGCCATCTGAGACTGCAGCTATTGTTTGTCCTCTTTAGAGTATAGTAAGTTCTTGAAGAAATTGAGGGTTTTACTAGTTATTTTATGTCACAGTAAATTGGATTGTGTGTGAAGAGGCTCAACAGTCTGAATCATTACACAGTGATCTGATGTATTGTTTCCTTTCTTTAGACTGCTGATCTGATCGTCTCAAGTCTGGTAAGTAAAGGTTTGTCTGAGGTACAGTGCTGGGAAAAGTCTTTCTTCCTTGCAGAGTTATTTTGTTTGTGTTTTTTTTGTCACGTTTAAATGTTTCAAATCATCTAACAAGGATAACCTGGATAAATACAAAAAGCAGTTTTACAGTGATGGTTTTACTTATGAAGCAGAGAAATGCAAACCAGAACATCCTGGTCTAATGTAAAACCCAGTTGTTCTCTAATACCCAACTGTGGAAGCCCTGATAGCAACAAGTACCATCAAATATTTACAGTAACTAGTAATGACTGATTTACACCACTGGGGGGATTTTGGACAACTCTTCTTTCAGATTTTGTTTCATTAAGGTCCAATATACGGTTTTCAAGTCACGTAAAGTTCTCAATTTCATTAAAGTCCAGAATCTGATTAGTCTGCACCAAGAGTTTCGTTCAGAGTTCCTTGTGTGTTTTGGATCAACTCATCAATTTTCTGCTGTGAATTCCAAGTATGATTAAACTGAAGCTCAGGACCTGATGGCATGATGCAGGTCCTGAAGTAGTAAAAGAACTCTGGACCATCACACTAACAGCATCATGTTTGACTTAAATGCTGGTGTTTTTCTGAAATTCGTCTCTCACTATAGGAGACTCAGTTTAGTGCAGTGAGTCAGCACAGCTCTTGGTGATCATCAAGATGTTTTTAGGCAAATATGAGAAATGATTGGTGTTCAGTTTGGCCAGTCAATGTTTTTGCCTTTTTGTGTACAAAACCCTCGATGGGCTGTGTTTAGTGGGGTCTCCAAATCCTTAGAAGTGTGTTTGTAAACCTATCTTGAGCGGCTCATGAGTAGCAGTTTAGGGAAAATAATTTTTTCACATAGGGCAGGGGTCTCAAACTGCAGTCCTCAAGGGCCTGTGTTCTGAAGCTTTTCCATGTGTCCATGTTACAACACACCTGACTAGGTCATTAGCAAGAGTATAGAATTTGACTGCATGCTGAGGTGACATCCCTTAACCCTACCTACTCAATTAAATTTGAATAAATGTAAGTGTTTGGAAAAATATACTTCTAAAATACTTTTATTTCATCATTCACTCGTGAGTTGCTGTATCATTAAGCAAATGGCTGAATTGCCACCTCAGCATGCAGTTAAGTGTATAGTCTTTTTAATGACCTATTAATGTTATTCAGGTGTGCTGCAACAGGGACATATGGAAAATTTACAGGACACCAGCCATCGATGACTGGAGTTTGAGACCCCTGATGTAGGGCATTGAGGATTTCAAAAGCTTCTTTCTCTTCAGAAATTAAATCCCGGTCTGAAAACTGCTTTTTGTAATTTGTGATGATGACTTGGAAAATACAAGTGGGATGAAAACATAAAATTAACAAATTTGTAAGAGGCCAGATACTTAAAAAAAAAACAAAATCAAGGCTGTGTTTTTGAAAATAATCCTGCCCACATTTACAAAAGATGAACTGTATGTGAAAGTCATGTTTGTTTGTTTGTTAGCTGTTGTTGTTGTTGTTGTTTTTTAAATAAATGTGGGAATCTCCAGCAAAGTCCTTACATGCAAAAGCTTACACTCAGGACTCATTTCTGTTTTTTATCATTAAATTATCTACAAAGAAATTATCATTATATTACATTTTGATAATTAGGCCCTAATATCAGCTATCATAAGTTTGTCATAGATTTAATTGAGTGCTTATTGCTGTGTATCAAACATGCCCCAAATGTGACTGAAATATATAGAAACTGCTGTGTAGGAACCATCTGTCACTAAATTTTTCATTTTTACCAAAAGTCTTACTGAGTAAATTTCTGTGTACTTTTAAGTTCTTGTCCTACTGAATTTTAATTTAGGTTTTCAGACTGTTTGTTTTTATTGTGTTAATATAATTTGAATGCAGGCCACCTCAAATGTTAAAGGCTACAAACATTACATAGAAGCTATCATATGTGATTGTTGCCTGCTTTTAAATTGTGATGTCACCATTTGATAAAGTGTGCATTTCTAGGTGTAGCAAATCATTGGTTATGATATCTACTCTGTTATGTAATCGAACCTAAATTGTAGAGCCTTACATGACTAAGAAACTTGTGTGGTTTATTGCAAATGGATAGAGAAAACAAGAAAGCGGAGAGGAGCTGTTGCTTGTGTTCCAGCTGTGGTAATCAAAGAATTTTCCTGAATATATTTGACTAGAGAGAGTGATGCAGTATTTACTCTGATGCTGATTTGAGTTGTCTCATTCTGTATTTTTGTTCTTTGTCTTTTGCTACAGAGTGAACAGATCTTTGGTTTTGCCTTTTCTGGTAAGTAGACAGTGATGGTAATGTTTAGTAATTTACATGGCCAAAACACAGTCAGGATTTATAACCTGTAGCAGCAAAGCCCCCACACAGGACCTCTGACTGTCCCTGACGTTTAATAGCCCATTTATGTCTGATTTTAATTTTTGATTGCTTATCAAGTCCAAAGAATGTCAGAGATGTTTGCATACACTTGTTCAATTTCTCCTTATGCTACATAATCCTTATGTGGATTATGTAGCGAACACAGCTATGAAAGTGCTTTGTGTGAGTCAGTATAGGTGGTAACTTAAATAGTTAAGAGCAACACAGCTATCGATTTTTAGTGTCTCTCATCTTCCACTTATGAATTAGCATGAAGTCAAAACACTAGAAGTATTTTGCCTGAGTGACTACAAATGATACTTTTACCCTTAAGCGATAATAAAAAGTAAGAAAATCTAAAGTGTGAGTATGTATATTAAAGCCAGTGTTTTAAAATTAAATCTAAATGTTGCCAAAAAGGGACATACTGCAAAACAAATAAATATTCCAAGCAACAGGTACAATGGAAGGACTTTTTATTGTAATATTTTAAGAAATTTTAATTTCAATACAAAAAAATCGTGCGCCACTGTTGTTGCTGTAACATAGACTAAAACAGATGAGGTTTTCTGTTGCTTCTGATTTAAACAATTACTTTGTATTCAATGTTTTTAACCTGAAATGACATTAAAGTTGTGGTTCTTCACATTTTATTACAACTGACTTCTGATAGAAAATGTTTGAGCCACAAAGCTTCTGTGTTGGAAATATTTGGTATATCATGCATTTGTGCCAACAAATATTGGTGCCTATTCTTTGCACTTCTGTAGTATGAATGCTTTTATTACACGTTATAACCATGTGAGACTCTGCAACTAATGTTCATAAAGGCTTGAAGAAATTCAGTTTCAGTTTTCAGTTTTATTTGTCATATGCAAGTTAGCACAGGGTCAACATTGCAATGAAATGTGTTTGACGAGCAGCAGTCACTCAGCAGCATGATACAGTAGAAGAAAATATAATAAAATATAATAAAATAAAATTGAGGATTTTAGTAGTTATTTTATGTCACAGTAAATTGGATTGTGTGTGAAGAGGCTCAACTGTCTGAATCATTAAAAAGTGATCTGATGTATTGTTTCCTTTCTTTAGACTGCTGATCTGATTGTCTCAAATCTGGTAAGTAAAGGTTTGTCTGAGGTCCAGTGCTGGGAAAAGTCTTTCTTCCTTGCAGAGTTATTTTGTTTATGCTTTTTTGTCACATTTAAATGTTTCAAATCATCTAACAAGGATAACCTGGATAAATACAAAAAGCAGTTTTACAGTGATGGTTTTATTTATGAAGCACAGAAAATCAAACCAGAACAACCTGGTAAAATCATGTTGCAGTCTAATACCCAGCTGTGGAGGCCCTGATAGCAACAAGTACCATTAAGCATTTACGGTAACTAGTAGTGACTGATTTACATCACTGGGGGGGATATTGTCCACTCTACCTTCAGAATTATTTTCATTAAGGTCCAATATAAGGTTTTCAAGTCATGTAAAATTCTCAATTTCATTGAAGTCCAGACTCTGATTAGTCTGCACCAAGAGTTTCATTTTATTCAGAGTTGGACTTGCTTGTTTGCTTCAGATCAATTTCCTGCTGTGAATCCCAAGTGTGATTAAACTGAAGCTCAGAAGCTGATGGCTTGATGCAGGTCCCGAAGTAGTAAAGGAACTCTGGACCATCACAGTAACAGCATCATGTTTGACTTTAATGCTGGTGTTTTTCTGAAATTTGTTTCTCACTATAGGAGACTCAGTTTAGTGCAGTGAGTCAGCACAGCTCTTGGTGATCATCAAGATGTTTTAAGGCAAATGTGAGAAAGGATTGGTGTTCAGTTTCGTCAGTTAACCAATAAATTTGAGTTGAGTGGATGTAAAGTTAATGTAGAACAGGAAGCCTGAAACTGACTGCTCTAATGTCAGTGTGTAGGTTTGTTTGGACCATATAATATTTACAGTAACTGTTGCAACACATCTTGGTTTAAATTAATAGACTCTGTTTGTTTTTTTTATTGTGTTAACAGAATGCAAAAATGTCCTTATATCAGTTCCACCACCATTTGTTAAACATTGTCATTCAGTTCAGTCCAATATGCACTGTATTTTTCAGATTATAAGGCATAAGGGCAATGAATGGGTCTGTTTTTTAAACATAAGGTACATTAAGCCAAACAAAACAGACAAGTCAAGCTGTATTCAACTCATTCACAATAACTCGCAACATTGTTCAGTTGTAACACATAAAATACAGAACAATACATTCACTTTTTCAGTTTATTCCTCTTCCACAAATCCATCAATTTCTTCATGAGTTGATCCCTTTGAAACCTGCGTCGTAAGCATGGCTCTTAACAGGTGCCAGGTCCTTATACACACACAGCATAATATTATGTTGAAGCACAGTGCGAATTACACCGCGAGGCTCCTAACTACGGTAGCTTACCAAAGTTGTACTACAACATTTTGAGAGATTTTGCAGCGCCGTGTCCCACATGGAATTGGTTTGAAGTCAGTAAGCACAGCCAGAATGAATACATAAGGCGCACTGTCTATTTTTGAGAAAATGAAAGGATTTTAAGTGTGCCTTATTGTCTGAAAAATACAGTAAGTCCAGAATTATTGGAAATGTCTAATTCCAGTTTCTTTCTGTCTTACAGCTGACCTGTTGCAGAAACCCCTCTCCTTCTATCATTAACAAGCAATTCAGTCTGTTCTATCACTCTCCCCACTCTATTTTGACAAGCCATTCTATCTTGTATCACTCTATCCCAAGAGCTCTATCTAATTTACCAAAAATCACGTTTTGACTGGAATCAAGTTTTGACTGGAATCAAGTTTTGACTGGAATCAAGTTTTGACTGGAATAATCAAGCTTTGACTGGTCCCAGTTTTTGGGAATTGAAGTTACCAGTACTTGATCTATCTGTTACAGAATTCTGAGAGATCTCTGCTCTCACTGCTCCATCTTTCCTGTTGTTAAACTCTCTCACATCCAGTCTTTTTGCTTGAAATTACAAGTAGAAAGTTGAAATTACAATAGTAGAATTACAGTACAGTAGAAACTATTTAAACAGCTGTAGATTTGTAATTGTAATTTTTACTTGGAACACTTTGGAATAAACACTGATAGTTTGGCTGTAATAAGATAAGCTTGTTATTTTATACGACACATTCAGACTGCTGTATTCACAAAAATATTAAATTAGATAACTTCACATACATTTTGCTAGTCTGTTTCATTGACTGTAACATTTGACTATAGTAGGTTTATACTATTATTATTTAGGGACAAACCCATTTCTGTTACTCAGTGTAAGTGTTCAGACGCAATTGTCATCGAGAAGCTGCCCTGAGGACCCAGACTTCCTTTTTCCTGACTGCTGCAGAACATCCAGCTGAAGAATCCTCATCACCAGTCATCTGATCACCACATCACCACAGCTGTTTATATTTGCTTTACATTTTGGATATCTGAAAGATTTACACACGCTCTACTTAAAAACTAAGAGTTTTATTATAGCCTGTTGATTATTGTGATTTATTCTGTATATCCCGTTACAGAAGCTAAGATCTAGTCATTAACAAGTCTGGTTAAAATATAAGAAGTAAAAATATTCTGTTTTGGAAAAAGCTACAATAAAACTGAGCCAAGTGTTTTCAAAGAACTGAATATAATTTATATTGAGTTTGGATTAAAGTCAACCTTTTACATCTATTTACATATTTATAAAAACATTGGAACATTTTTATATTTATATTTACATTTTTTTCAGATTTAATAGTAACTTGAAGAGTTATTAGTTCTTCACTGTTTCCAGGTTGAGTTTTGTTTATATCTTTGTATAAATACGTTTAAGCTTCAGTTTGTACTTCAATAAAATGCCGAGAAAAGGTCAAAGGTCGCAGTCCCAGAAGCTTAGATGGCAAAAGCAGAAAGAACAGGTAAATGTTTCTCAGAGCGGTGAGCAGGTAAAGGTGT
Source organism: Oreochromis niloticus (assembly GCF_001858045.2). NCBI lineage: Eukaryota > Metazoa > Chordata > Actinopteri > Cichliformes > Cichlidae > Oreochromis > Oreochromis niloticus. Next base: position 44,502 of record NW_020327597.1, read on the forward strand.
CTGTTACAACTATTCCCAGTCCTGAAACGCAGAGCAGTGTTCAGACAGCCGCAGTCACTTATGCAGATGTTGTAAAGAGAGGTGTTCACTCAGTGTGTGTACAACAGGTAGTCCAGACTGAACCCCAGGTAACTGTGCAAATGCAGCATGATGGAGAAGCTCCAGTACCTTCTCATGTACAAGCTACAAACAGTGAAAGTCGTCCACGAGTGAGTAGCATCTGTGCGTCCCGAAGCCAGGCCTCTGCTAAGTATGGAAAGTACAGGAATCAGCAATGCATGGCTAACAGTTTGGTTTTCCTGTCATTCTTACACGAGGATGAATTCATTACCAAAGCAGATCTTAACCGTGTGCTGGACAAAGGCCATGCCATGCATTCAGATGCCAGAAAGAGGTTTGTGAACAGCGTGTTTCTAGCTTGCGATGAGCTTCCATCAGTGGTCACTAGCCGCAGACACGAGTATCAAGTGGACATGTCTCAGTTTGCTCATTATGGCACATTTGATAGTACAGATCATCTTCCGAGCCTTGAACAGGGACTACAGTGTTTGGCTTCAGAGGTTTGCTACGCTTTGCTAGTCATAGGAGGAACGGTCATCGCAGTTTGCAGGCTGACTTCAGGTGAATATGCATACTTTGACCCTCACCCACGTAAGTCTACAGGAATGCCATTGTCGCTAGGTGTAAGTGGTGGAACTGCAGTTATGTTAAAATTCACACGTCTTAACGACATGATTGACAGGATCAAACGCTTGTACCGAATGTTTAGCATGGCACGAACCTGCACTTATGAGCTACAGCCTGTGGAGTTTCACAGTGAAAATGCTGCTGACCAAAGAGATGCTGATGAAAACAGACAAACAGCTACAACTGTTCCAGCACCAGCTTTAAATGAACCTGAATTTGAAACCCCAAAATCCACTGAGCAGACACAGAAAACTGTGACTGACACTTTAGCCACTGAAGTGATGTCATCCAGAGTGGATTATTCAAATGAGCCAGCTGCTGAGCTGAACAATCGTCCTTCTGATTATTTAGAAATAGAAACCTCTGCATCTTCTGTAAGAGACACTCAGGTAACATCAGATTCTGTTCCTCAGAATGATTTAAACACTGCCTGCTGTTTAACTAAGACAACAGAGGAACTCTCACATAAACTGTTGAAGCGTAATAAACAGGAAAGGAGAAAGATTAGGAGACGATTATTGGTCCAAGAAAAACTACCACAGAGAAAAGAAAATCAGAAAAAGAAAGAAAGACAGATGTACACTTTTGATGAAAGCTTTAAGGCAAAGAAAAGAGATTCTAGTAGAAAGTCTCATGATTCTGATCACAGTAAGAAAAAGAGTGTGTACAAAAATAATCTGTATAAACTCAATGCTACATATAGAGAGAAACAGAGAGAACATTTTAGAAAAATCTATAGAGATAGTGCTAAAATTAGAGAGAGAAAAAGAGAACGTGTCATAAGGATGTATAAAAACAATCCTATATTTAGAGAAAAGCAGAAGGAACGTATAACAAGAACATATAGAGAATATCCTTTATTCAAAGAAAAGCAGAAGGAACGTATGAAAAAAACATATAAAGAATCTCCCATTTTCAGACAAAAGCAGAATGAACGTCTAAGAAAAACATATAGAGAGTCTCCTGACTTCAGAGAAAAAAAGAAAGAACGTATAAGAAGAACCTACAGAACTTGTGTTGAATTCAGAGAGAAACATAAAGCTTGCATGAGGTCGTATGTTTACAATCTATATAAAGAGAGTGAAGAATTTAAACAAAAAAAACTATCTTACATCACTAAACGTTATGGAGAACAGAGACAATTTCAGCAACAACACAAGGACAACATGAGAGAACGAATGAGAGTAAAATACTGGAATAGTTTTTCTTTTAGACAGGCGCATAATATCAGATGTGCAATGAACATAAAACGAAAATATCATCAGATGCACCGACCAGCTGAAAGTTTACAGTGTCATCCAGATAACAGTTTAATGAATGAAGCCATATCTCGTTTCAGATCAAACATTAAATCAGCACCATCGTATGTTTGTACTGTTTGTCTAAAAGCTTCTTTTCCTAATCAGGTAAAAATATGCAAAAGAACAAATTACTCAAAACACCAAACTGTAGCTCAACAGTGTCTAACTGGTATATTTGTTCATGTGTGTGATGAAGCATGTAATGATAACTGCAGCTTTCCCGTTGAGAGAAAAAAGGAGTATATCTGTCACACGTGTCACAGTTCCCTCAAAAGTGGACGCATGCCCAGGCTTGCTGCTATCAATGGTTTAGAACTGCAGGATATTCCAGCTGAACTGTGTGATCTTAACATTCTGGAGAGACATCTGATTGCCAAATGCATACCATTTGCTAAGATTATTCCCCTTCCAAAGGGCAGACAGAGACTCATACGTGGTAATGTGGTGTGTGTACCATCTGAAGTCCAACAAACAGTTGACTGTTTACCAAGGCTCAGAAGCCAATCACAGATAATGAGGATCAAGCTGAAAAGACGGCTCTGCTACAAAGGCCATCAGCTGTTCCAGACTGTCACCTGGTCTAAACTGATCCAAGCCCTGCGTAAACTGAAACAAATTCATCCACAGTACAAAGATATTGTTATCAGAGATGATGCATTGCTTTGTGATCCAACGTTACCTGATGAGGACAGCAGTGATGAAGCCAGCATGGGAAGTGATGATTATGATGAAGCAGATTTAATGGAAATTGACAACTATGAAAAAGATGCCCTTTTGTGTGAAACTGAGTCTGAAACTGAACAAGATATTGATATGGTATCCTGCGATGAACAACCAGAAGAACAAAATCCAGAGGAACCAGAAAGTGATTTGAACAATGGAGGTTTTGCTCTAGAAAGTTGTCTGCAGCCTGTAGACATTTCAGAAGAGATTCTTTGTTTCACAGATAACACATATTGTGTAGCTCCTGCAGAAAGAAACAATCCCGTTAGTTTTTTCAGAACTCCTCATTTGGAAGCCATGGCATTTCCAGTGCAGTTTCCTACTGGTCAGAATACACTGGATGAAAAGAGACGTCTTAAACTGACACCGAGTGCTTACTTCAAGTCAAGGCTTTTCAACATTGATGCAAGATTTGCCAGAGACACTAATTATCTATTTTTCGCACAGTTTGTTACTGAAATACACCTGGCTAATTCCAGCATGACAATACAGCTAAGGAAAGGTAAAACTATGACCAAAGATGGACGCAAAATCACATCAGGGATGTTACAAAGTAAGACAGAAGTAGAGAAGCTGGTAAGAAATAAAGATGCAATCAGATTTATGCAGCCACTCAGAGGAACTCCAGCTTACTGGCAGAAAACTACCAAAGATCTATTCAGTATGGTTCGTCAAATAGGAACACCTCAGTTCTTTGTCACGTTCTCTGCTGCTGAGATGAGATGGCCTGAAGTGATTCAAGCAATAAAGAGACAGCAAGGCGAGGATGTTGATTTTGAAGCCCTGGACTGGTCAGAAAAGTGTGAAATTCTAAGATCAAATCCAGTAACTACCATGCGAATGTTTGATAAGCGTGTTGAGGCTTTGTTCAGAGATTTGCTTTTTTCTCCTGCACAGCCCCTTGGTGAAATCATTGATTACTTTTACAGAGTTGAGTTCCAGCACAGAGGTAGTCCGCATATACACATGTTGCTGTGGATTCGAGAAAAGGTGGAAGTAGATGTGGATGATGACCAAACTGTCTGTGACTTTGTGGACAGATACATCTCAGCTCAACTGCCTGATCCAGAAAAACAGCCTGAACTGCACAAAAAAGTCGCTGAACTACAAAAGCACAGCAAAAACCACACAAAAACATGCTTTAAGAGTGTGAACTCTGGTTGTAGATTTGGGTTTCCAAAACCGCCATCCACAAGAACAATGGTTGTGAGACAGGATGAGGATTCAGACACTGAAGCTGCAAAAGCCAAACTCAGACCTTTGTTGAACCTGCTGAAGGAACCTGAAGCTGCTTCTCTCACCATAGAGCAGATTCTGTCACGATGCAACTTGACAATGAATGAGTATGAACAATGCCTCCAAGACATAAACAAGAAAACAGCTCTTATTCTGAAACGTGACCCAAAGGACTGTTGGATTAACAATTACAACCCAGACCTGCTTGAAGCCTGGAACTCTAATTTAGATGTCTCGTTAATCTTGAATGCCTATTCTTGTATAGAATACCTCTGTAAATATATAACGAAGAAAGAATCTGGCCTCTCTGAATACCTGAAGACAGTTATTGACAACTCTGATAAGAACACGGTCAATGAATGTGATGAAATGAGAGCTGTGATGCAGGCTTACTCAAAAAAGAGAGAAATCAGTGCACAGGAGTGTGTGACTCGAGTCTGTGGCCTAAAAATGAAAAAGTGTTCCCGCAGTGTTGTATTTGTATCAACAGATGATAACCCAGTAAAAATGAGTCGTCCAATGAGCTACCTGGAAACCACAACACACGACAGTTGTAATATTTGGATGACAAGTTTGAGTGATAAATACAAATGCAGACCTGAGACACCAGAATATGAGGAAATGTCCCTGGCTGATTTTGCTGCCTTGTGCAGGTTGGTGAGTGGTCCAAATGAAGGAAAAGATGTGCTTCCTCTTCTAAACCAGCTTGGATTTGTACAAAGGCGAAAGAATGATAAACCAGCTATAATCAGGTATTACCACTGTTCACAGGAAAAAGATCCTGAGCAATATTATGGACGACTGTTGAGACTTTACCTTCCACACAGATCAGAGCAGGAACTGAAACCACAAGGGTTCCTAACCTATCAGTCCTTCTACAACTCAGGTTTTGTACGACTTCCATGTTCAGACCACAGTGAGTCTGTGAAAAGGATTGTAAAGAGAAATAAAGACAAGTATGAGAAGAACTCTGAGGATATTGAGAGTGCACTGGAAGAATTTGAACAAAATAGAGATGTTGTGATTGATGAATGGTGTAATCTGGCTCCTGAATCTGAAGTTGTGAGGCTGCAATGTGATGAGAATCTTCCTGAGAGACATTCTGATGATGAGAATGAACAGGAGAATGTTCCCGACTACAATCGTCAGTCTGATGCTGTAACAGAGATCAGAGCCATCAGAGAACAATCTGCAGTAGATCCAGCTGTGGTACGTGTAATGTATCAGAATCTGAACCAGAAGCAGGCCTGCGTGTTCTATGCTATAAGAGACTGGTGTATTCAGCGAGTTTGTGGTTTGAACCCAGATCCATTTTTCTTCTATATCAACGGTGGTGCAGGAACTGGAAAGTCACATCTGATTAAATGTATTCACTCTGAAGCATCAAAGATCCTGAGCAGACTGCCTGCTAATGCAGAAGAAGCTGACATATCAAATCCAACTGTTTTACTGACTTCATTTACTGGGACAGCAGCTTTTTCTATCAATGGCTCTACGTTACATTCTCTACTGAAACTACCCAGGAGTCTGAAACCACCCATTCAAGGACTTGGTAATCAACTGGATGAAGTCAGATCTGAGCTTATGAATGCTGAAATTATTGTTATTGATGAGATTTCAATGGTTTCAAAACCCCTTTTTGCTTATGTGGATGCAAGACTGAAACAAATCAAAGGCACTCAGAGACCTTTTGGTGGAATGTCAGTTTTAGCTGTTGGAGATTTTTACCAGCTGCCACCAGTGCGACAGTCTAAACCTCTCTGCGTTTACGATCCAGAACAGATTGACCTGTGGCAGGAACATTTTCAGATGATCACTCTAACCGAGATCATGCGTCAGAAAGATGATGTGGCCTTTGCAGAGATGTTGAACAGGATTAGAGTGAAAGAAAAGACAGATGAGCTTTCTCAGTGCGACAGAGATTTGTTGTCACAGGCTGTGACTGCACCAGAAGAATGTCCAATCGAGGTCTTACACATTTATGCCACCAACAAGAATGTTGAATCCCACAACACAGATACGCTCAAGAAGCTTCATTCAAACATTATAATCATCAATGCAGACGATTTCCAGAAGGATAAACGTACAGGCAGAATGGCACGAAGAGACAAACCATTTACAGGTGGGAGAAATGATTTACCCGACACCCTGCACGTTGCTGAAGGAGCTCGAGTCATGCTGACCAGAAACCTGGACACACTAAACGGTTTGGTTAACGGTGCTTTTGGTATACTGATAAAGGTGGTGAGATGTGAAAATGATGGACACATAATTAAACTGGGGCTCAGAATGGACAACCGGCAGTCTGTAAGAAGCAGCCGCAGTGCTAATGCAGCATCTGATGATCTGGTTTACATTGAGAGAGCAGAGGAGAGTCTGAAGTTTAAAGGAGCGGTACGCAGACAGTTTCCTGTAAAGCTCGCATTCGCCTGCACAATTCACAAAACTCAGGGTCTTACAACACAGACAGCTGTAGTTTCAATGAAGAACATTTTTGAACCAGGTATGGCTTATGTTGCTCTCAGCAGGGTGACGTCTCTCAGTGGACTCTATTTACAGGACTTGGATGAGAAAAAGATTTATGCCAATCCTGAGGTAACTGCAGCACTCCAAACCATGAGACAAGCCAGCGTTGAGGAAATGATGCCTCTTCTTCAGGTCAGAGAAACAGCCAGCAGACCTGACACACTTACACTGATCCATCACAATACAGAAGGTTTGCCATCTCACATCAGTGACATCAAGAGTCATCATGAAATGTGTTTAGCAGATGTTTTGTGTCTCACAGAGTCTCACCTCCAAGGCTCCTTTGTTGCAGACAGTCTTCATTTGGACGGCTACACCATGTTCAAACGCAACAGACATGTGTCCTACACAAACTTTCCTCACATGGCCAGCAGAAGTGGTGGTGGAGTTGTTGTGTATTTGAGGAATCATTTTCAGGTTCAGGTAAAACAGTATCTGCATAATGTCACTGATCTTGAGTTTTTAGTGTTGAAGGTTCAGGCTCCATTCCCTGCGCTCATTGCTGTTGTGTACAGACCTCCTGACTACAGTTTGACACCGTTCACGCAAAACCTGGTAAGTCTTTTAGATTCACTTGAAATAATGGACTGTCACCCAATAATTGTGTGTGGAGATTTTAATGAGAACCAGTTACAGAGTGGAAGAAAACAGATTGTGGAGCAGTTTCAGTCGAGAGGGTATTCACAGCTGATCACTTCTGCCACTACAGACAAGAACACCCTGCTTGACCTCATCTTTATTTCCCAGCCACAGCAAAGCCTACATTCAGGTGTTCTGAGAACATATTACAGTTACCACAACCCTGTGTTTTGTGTCCTGTCCTCGAGTCAATGATGAAGTCGTCTGGTGAGTTTTGAAACACATACAGATGATGTCTGTTACAGAGTTTACTGTTTGTAAGATATAAAAACGATTTTTTGCTGATAATGGAAGGCTTCCCAAAAATTGGTTTCCCTGCTCTGTCTGTAAGAAGACCATTCTACAACAGCTACCTTGATTTTTATCAACCCTTGCTTCTTGAAATGGTCAGCACATTGTAGTCAAATCATGGCTAAACTTCATACAGAGCAGGGAAGATCGCCTTCTATTTTCATGCAGCTCAGATCTGGAACATGCTGCAACAAAGTATTAAACTGACATCATTTATTGTAAATTGTTATGTCTATTTTTCAATGACTAATTCTAATAATTCTACATTTCATGATTTTTAAATGTCATCTACTTTTCTTTTAACTTGACTTTATTGTGACATATGTATCTCAACACTGTTAAAAATAAGCTTTCCCACAAACTGCTTTCCAAATATCAAATAGTAAATAAAAATACTTGATATATGCAGGTCTTTATATTGGGCTATATGAATACATACAGACAATCATGTTTTCTTGATTATAGTAGATCTTTTTTTGCAGGTAAACAAACGTCAAACGTTTTCAAGTATCTTTAGGCTACCAAAGATTTCTATAATAATATATTCACAGGAGAAAAACATTTTTACAGGCAACAGAATATGTATGAACACTGATTTACACGCACATGTAAAGTTTACAGTGGAAGAAAACTGAATCTGGAGTTGCTTCAGTCGAGAGGGTATTCACAGCTGATCACTTCGGCTATTACAGACAAGAACACCCTCCTTGACCTCATTTTTATTTCTCAGCCACAGCAAAGTCTCCATTCAGGTGTCCTGAGAACATATTACAGTTACCACAACCCCGTATTCTGTGTCCTGTCCTCAAGCCAATCATGAAGTCGTCTGGTGAGTTTTGAAACACACACAGATCATACTTGTTACAGAGTTTACTGTTTGTAGGACATAAAAAAAGATTTTTTGTTGATAACGGATGGCTTCCCAAAAATTGGCTTCCCTGCTCTGTCTGTAAGAAGACCATTCTACAACAGCTACCTTGATTTTTATCAACCCTTGCTTCTTGAAATGGTCAGCACATTGTAGTCAAATCATGGCTAAACTTCATACAGAGCAGGGAAGATCTGCCTTCTTTTTTCATGCACCTCAGGCCTGGAATATGCTGCAACAAAGTATTAAAGTGACATAATTTGTTTTTCATTCTGAAATATATTTTGAAATGACAAATTCCACTAATGCTTTTGTCATGATTTTTAATTGTCATCTATTTTTGTTCATAGTTGAGTTTACTCTGACGTATTTATCTCAACACTGTTTAAATGAAACCTTTCCCTTAAAGGGCTCTCCACATATTACACAACAAATACATAAATCCTTGACAAATGCAGGTATTTCTTATGGGTCATATGAAAAAATACAGTTAATTGTGTTTTCTTCGTTACAGTAGATTCTATAGAATCAAGTTTTTGGGTGAATTAATCTTGTTGATCATGTTTTGCAGGTACAAAACTCTTCAAGTATCTCTAGGCTACCAAGGATTTCTATCATTATTTATTTAGTGGAGCAAAATATTTTATAGGTAACAGAATATATATGAAAATTGATTTCAATGTAAATGTAAAGTTTGTAAATCCATTTTCTGACTTGGCCTTTATCTGGGTGGGTTTGGGTTTGGGTGGATAAAGGCCAAGTCACAATTCTCTTAGCAGCTATTTCTGGAAATAGCTGCTAATAAACAAAATACATCAGAAAGTATGGGCTTTAGGTGTAGCCCATACTTTCTGATATATTAATTAAATTTACTAACTGACACCCTATAGAAGCATTCCATTCACACTTGGGGGCTTAGTTGGGTAGGTGAGCAGTTTTCAAAGGACTTTTTTTTTGTGTAGATGTATTTTCTTCAGACAGGGCAAAAAGTCCTGTCTCCTTTGTGGTGAAACCTTCGAACCTCACCATCCACAGCTGAACCAACATCATCTTTAACAGCATATTCATGAACTCCTGATCCCAACCTCATCCATCACTGCTGGACAACACAGAGACTACATGCCAAATAGAGACTGCTGGCTTTATAACCTGCCATATCAGTGTATCTTCAGTGGAGAAGATGACACACCCATCACTCTACCTGCTAATTCATCTGCAGACCATCACCATTTTGCCACACTCCACACCTCTGAAACCATCACTGATGAGTTATGCTGAAAAATCTGTACTTCCTGCCACGCTACAGTGATCCTGAGACCAGAGAGAGGTATGATTCTTTGTCTTTCATTTAAAAAAAAAAAACAATTACATGTCTGCCGTTTGAATTTATTTTCTGGTTATTTCATAAATGATTCTGGACTCAAACAATTGAACTTGTAGGCACTTTTCAAGTTTACATTTACATTTTGTCTCTCTCTGCAGCTATTGTTGTCTTGGGAATTCTTCCGTTTCACAACTGACACATTAAAACCTCATCACAGAGCTCTTGTCTATTGTCACCATCATGTGACTGTCAGATTGCTCTGGACTCTGGTTATGTGACCTGCAACAAATATGAGGTATTTTAAAATAATTCATCGTCTAACTTCTTTGTAGTTTTTAGTCTTTAATACCCATAACATGGTTTTCAATGTACCTTTCAAAACATGCTTATTTTGTGAGACTGCATTTCAGCTTCTTAGACTGTATAAATTACTCATAGTATTACTGTTTGAACACTCTTATAGTGACCATCTTTTGTGACTTCATTGCTACTGATCAACCACCTTGGTCCAGGAAAATAAGAGGGCTGCAGCCAATCTTTGAATCAGTTTGTATCACCAGAATTAACAAACAATATCAGATATATGAAAATGAGCTTTCAACAAATGTGGATTATTTAGTATTGTGTCTTGACTGTGTTGCAATAACACAAGAATCTATTTACCCAAAGTATATAACTTGTTTGGGGAAATAGTAGATTCACATTTTTCTTAACTCTGTAACAATAGCAGGCTGGATTCATACAAACACACAGCTTTCAATCTTCAATTGTAGAATACACAATATTAATGATGTAATTATTTTTGAGAATAAAAAAAAAACCAAACACTGCATTAATCCATTCTCTTAATGTTTCTAATCTGAAATGTGGAAAAAAATGCATATTTAACATGATAAATCATTACATCTCAAACAGTGTTTGTCTGAATCCTCCCTTCATATGGGGTGTCAGTTAGTATATGAGTACAGCACTTGTGTAACACTGCTTTCTCCACATTCTTTGTTATAGTATTCTAATATGTAGGTAGTTGCGCACACATACTGCAGGATCTTCATGCTAAAGTCTGTTTCAAAATGAACCCCTGCTTCTCAGACCATGATTAACAATCCCTTGTAGCTGTTAAAAAGTGCATAAAGTTTATATCTACTGATATGTATTACTGTTTATCATTTCTTTTGAGGAAACACAGCTGACTTCAGTTTACATCACAGTGCAACCATAACTTTCATGTATATGACTTTACAGTTACTTTATGACAGATTCCCAGCTATGGTACACTGGTAGCAGCAATATGTCAAAATCCTTTAGAAGTTAAAACAAGGAATCATTCACTGTCTAAGAAAAGGCAGTGATTTATTTCCCATTGAATTCATTTCACAACTTTAATGTTCTTTATCCCTCTTTCTCTCCTTATGCGCAACAATTATTCAGCTGTGTTACTGTCCATGTCTGAAATGTATCACAAACTGGACTTTATTTAAATATTATTTAGGTCCTATGTTTATCAAATTCATACAAGTGAAAACAGAATCTCGCAAAGAAATGGACAAAAATCCTCTTCTTAGCTTTCATGTGCTTTTGAGATATGTTGTGTTTCTTGCCATACAAAATGTGCACAAAACCTATGCAAACTGGATAATATATTTGGCATTTCACTGTTTATATGTACACATGCATATCATTTTCCATGCCTTTGTTTTCCTTTTCAATACAAGTTACACTAGATTTTGTATTACTTTTCCCTGGAACACTCTCTCACAGTATGTTTTCGAAAACCTAAAAGACAATTATGGATTTGATCAACTGGTCCCTGAATGCAATTGACACGCCTTTCTCAACGAGAAGTTTGGCCTTGGGTGAGCCTGAGTGCTGAAGATATCTACCTATTCGGAACCATGATAACAGGGTTCTTGCTGATCGGAGCTGGCTTGGCCCTGGCTTATCGAAGAATTAAGGAAGCGGAAGCAGCTGTTCAAACCCCCACAAGGCTGCCCGCTGGGATTGAAACGATGGGACGAGGCGTGAGTTTCTCAAAATGGGCTCATTGAATGCAGCACGGATAAAATCTTGGAGAAGCTCATGGCTGCCGTGAATACTCAGAATAAGATCTCTGAGTGCAAACTGATTACATCTTGGAGGGGCTCGCTCGGAATAACACCTTTGAGCACAAATTAGATCACATCTTGGAGAAGCGCACTGCGGTCGTGAGTTCTCAGAAATCGGCTCTTTGAGCACAAGAATGACAACATCACAGAGCGTAAGTTTGATAACATCATGGAGAAGCTCACGGCTCTCCAACGGGAGATTGAGAGACCAGTGTCGGACTGCTAGAACAGCTTTGAAATTCATATGAGTTGTTCGCACTAAAGTAAAAACCACCATCACTTCATGCGGAGACCCCTTTGGTGTCAGCTGTGGTCTCAAGGCTGGAGATGAACAACAACACCCTGATAATGGACTGTGTTTAGACTGTTCTTCCTATTCTATGCAAGGCCACCTGGGTTGGCTGGAAGACTGTTTACTTAGCCTGGCAGGGCAAAGGACACTGTCTCAGCTGAACTCTGGACACATACACACACACGCACACAGACATATATACACTCATCCCCCCTCCCTTTCCAAACACCTTCGACGCTTATTCCCTTCCGATGCTGACGGTGGATCAAGGAGACAGCACATAGGCTGCAGGCCCGGATGTACTGTCTACATTGGCTGTCTCTCACCCTTTACCCATCCCTGTTGCTTGTCATGTGTTTCTTTGGTGTATTAAGAGTTTTTTCATGTGCTATGTGCAGAGGTGTTTTTTTTTTTCTGTTCTCAAACTGATCTCCCTGTTGGAGCTCAGTCTGGGGGGAGTTATTTTTTTCTCCTTATCTTTCCTCATGTGGTGCATTTTCCATTGTTATACCTCTCTGACCTGTCTTCCCCATGTGATGTTTTAGTATAATGTATGTATGGTCAGAGGGTAAGATGGCGCCGCCATTGCATGCAATAGGTCGGCAGCCTTAACATGAAATTCCCCCTTGTGGGACTAATAAAGGTATATCAAATAGATCATTGGAATTTGGTGTAACATATTTCAATTGTTCATAGACTTTACATTCTTTCACTTGTTATCTATGAATATTTCCTGTTACAAACATCCCCAAATCCAATTGTAGTTTTCTAATGATATTGTATTTACTGGAAATATCTCACCACATTTTCCTATATTCCCCAAACATATTTTCCATTTCTATATTTGTGTCAGGTGATGCAAAGCTTTCTGGACAGAAAACTTTACCCAATTACAACCAAAGCATCGTTATTACATAACATATAACTTTATTAAATGTATCACTTTTGTTTTTGTAAATGTTTTTACATTAAGGTAATAGTGTACATTTTTGTTACTATTTTTACACATCACTAAATCGATATTTCAAACGCTTGAATGCTAAAGGTTTTGTATTTTTATGTTCTTTGAGTAAATTCACTGACTGTCAGAATATGTGACATGAAATTCATTATTGTACACCAACTGATATCTTGGGATTGTTCCCATGACTTCTGTAATACATAAATCCTGGCCTTCAGAAAATCTACATGTGGTTGTCATTTATCTCCTTAATCATGCCTTCATGATTTTGCCCTTACATAACTTTGTTCAAAGCATTACAACAGCACGAATGTAACACTAAAATACTACACATTTTTTCCCCCTTCTTTAAATATACAAGACCACATTTTTTGATGAAACTGGCCATTTAATACTTACAAAATAGAATACTAAACTTTCATGGTATTTTCTTTTTAAAAACATTTTCCTCTATTGCTAAAAACCCTAACAATAAGAAGCCATATTGACAATTCAGATGGAGAGCTGTTGCCAACAGCCTGGAGTACAACTAATAACAATGCTTTTTAGTTGCAATTTCATTAACAACACCGTTTTATACTTTTCCAACTCTTTATTTAAACTTTTTTTTCCATATGAACAATAACATTTGAAACCTTTAACTTTTTACATCATGAACATTTTCCATACCACAAACACAAACTATTCACGCTGAGTTTTTTTCCATCTCTGAAATATGCCTGCCTTTCACTTTTATGTTGACACAGACCATGGCCTTTTCCAGGTCTTTGTCAAATGGCTGCCACATCTCTGCTTCAATATACAGGCTCTCTCCACCCTCAAAGAGTACCTCTAGCTGGTTGGAATTATTGGTAGTGGTAACGCCGATGACATTTACTTGGGCACGTTCCTCTTCAGTTGTCTGTCAATACACAAACCACCAACCATTTTAACTTTTACCTTCTTTCATCCAAAATATAACACATATACATAGATATACACACAGATAGATAAATATACACACAGACAGACACACAGACAGACAGACACACAGACAGACATCTTAAACCATATTTCCCATATATAGCATTTCACCCCAAATTCTCAGTTTACTCATAACGCATTACATCATCTTAATCTATCGATCTACTTCTAAATATCTAGATATCAAATATATATAGCTATACAGACAGATCTGCAACATTATAGAATTATATGCACAGTCATATTTTCACCTACTGTAAGATAATATTTACATTTCAAAACCTATAACTAAACATATCGTAAACATCACATTGCTATTACATCTTGGTACAAACATATGGCTTCTTCATACCTCAATCTTTGTAAATACCGTCGTGTGCAGCTCTAATCCAAAAGCTGACTGCTTCACCTTAACATGTGACACCTTTATGTGGTCTCCCACGTGAAGCTCATGAATGGCCGCCTCCCTCCACAAACACACTCTCATGGTATAACCATCCTGAAATCATAAAGATTATAGAACACACCATTTGTTCATAACTAATACAAAAAGCCACTCACTACCAAATTCAAGCCCACAACGCAACATAATAAATACCGCTACCACCAATCTCAAATATGACATTACTTTTCCTACTTTTAGTAGGACACTTCAGTTCACTTCAGCACCATTACCTGTTTTAGCTGCAAATGTTTGATGGGAACTCCTTGTTTCCCTGACAGCACTTTCCTGGTGGACAAACACTGAAAAGTCCATTAAAATATGTCAGTTACAGTGAATGTATAAATCTGGTGTACAGGTCTTTCTTCCTTCAATACTCTGTTTATGTTCTCTTATTGTTGTTTTTAATGAAAGTTCTATAAACACCTTGTACAAAATTCCTGATACATTTCATAATTTTTTTTTCAACCCATGCTTCAGCAACACCAACATCAATGCCCAATTTGCTCATTTCAAGTATGGCAATTATATTTGCCATAGATTATGCCCAATTCAGCAACATTTTGGACTTCTATGGCAACTGTTTCTTATTAGACACATTAAACTCAATAAACCTTTCTCGGTAAACTTATATACCAAAGTATATAAACTAATCATTCAATTGTTGTGAGCAACTACAGAATACAGTACTAACTTTTAATTCTAATCTCACCAATACAAATATAGGTTAGCATTGTGGAGATGGACTGTATAAAGACCAGAAATAGTTTGAATCACAGCGCAAATACTTACCTCCACAACCTCCCCCTCTACTGTTATGAGCCCCACATTTGTGGAGCTCATTTTAAGGTTGATCAAAGGAGCCGGGGGATGCAAAAGCTCCTCTGCTTTGGAAAAAAGCTCTTGTGCCACAGAAAGGGCAGACGACTTGAAGAATTGTGTCGAAGCACTAATATGAATAGCATAAGGGGGAGCTGTCCCTCTTAGCTCATGCCCTTTCATAATGTACGAAAACCCCTGCTGCACTTTTGACACAAACGCCTCATACAAAGTCACCTTAACTACTGTCTCGCCATCAGAAATGGCTGCCACCTTATTAAACTTTTTACTGACAGGTTTTGCCACTCCCTCCTTTACATCCCAACTAATCACCCTTGGCTGTTCACAGATTTTTAACACACAGACATGCAAGGGTGGTGGCCGGAAGTACGGTGTCTCTGGACGGTTACTAATTAGTTGCATCAACGCCATTCTGAAAGAAAGAAAATAACATTACATTAACTGATTTATACATTTCTGCTAGATACACTTCTATCAGAAGTGAAACATTTTACCTTCATGTAGTCTCTGTATATTGATATAGACAAACCTCTTCACGTCTTACACCAGGTGTGGGCTACTCCAGGCCTCAAGGGCCAGTGCTCTGCAGATTTTAGATATGACCCTGGGTCAACACACCTCAATCAAATGATTAGTTTATTACCAAGCCTCTGGTGAACTTGAAGACATGTTGAGGAGGTAATTTAGCCATTGATATCAGCTGTGATGGACACAAGGACACATCTAAAACCTGCAGGACACCGTCCCATAAGGCCTGGAATTGCCTACCCCTGTCTTACACCCAAAGTGTATTTCTGAAGTTCCTACTCACAAACTAGAGCATGCAAATAATTACAGTATTTCCCTGAAATTACCATCTTTATATTGAGAAGGATATTTTAAAAAACTTCACCCTTATCAGGCATCATCAAATGCATAAAAATATTACAACACATGAAAATCTGTCCAACTCCCTCTTCAAAAACCACAGAAAACATCACTTTTCTTTGTGCAACTTATTTTTTGACAGCAAATACTGCCTTTGGAAAATATTTTACAAAACACTTCAGAAAACAAGTATATGTGGGTTTATTTCATTCTTATTACTGACAGCTTAACTTAATGAAAACACAGATGATCTGCTAAACTGTCAAAAAGAAAACTGGTTAGATTGTAAGTCACTAACTTCAGCATAAAGGTTAAAACTCAGGAGACCAAATCAAACTCACCTCAACTGCAAAGGGGCTGCAAAGAATGAGCTGGAAATAAGTGCAGTCCTTGTATAATGTGTGCCAGGTGTGTTCAATGAAGGCACAGACTGCAAAGGCAATCAGTGGTGAGAAAATAAATGAGGAAACAAGGTAAGTCTGGTGAGGTGACGGAGAGTGAGAAAAAGAGTGAATAAAACTGGAAAGCAAAATTTTAGAAAACATTTTAAGTGTGCCAGTTAAATATATCTATGGAAAAATTTAATTTATTACAATTGTGCAATGTTTTTATGATTTCAGCAACTTCTCTAGTATCAACTTCAGCTTTTTCAGCACTTTTAAGCACAAATTTCAGTTTCTTCACCTCTTTTCAGCACAAAGTTCTGCTTCTTTACCTCTTTTCAGCAGAAATTCTGCTGATTCACCTCTTTTTTGCTGAATTTTCAGCCTTTTCACCTCTTATCAGCACAATTCTAAGCAGCTTCTGCTCATTTCACCAAAATTGTCAGTCTCTCCACCTACTATTTGTCAGAGTGAGTTTGGCTCAGTGAGATGAGTGGCTGTCTTGAGACCAGGAGGGCCAGGTTCAAATCCTGCTCAGGGCAATGGTGTTTTTCACCACTTTTCAGCAAAAATTTTCTGCTTCTTCACCTGTTTTCAGCATATCTCGTCATATCTTTTTGATGGATTTCAACAGAGACCTGAAAATTTCCATGACTGTTCACCAAAGCCTGCTGTTTCTTACGGTGAAAGAATGATTTTGATGCTCCATATAGATTTAGAGTTACAAAACGTTGTTTGAGGGCAAGTCAAGGCAGTTTTGCTTCGCCTCTACTCAGTTACAGTGTATTACAAGTCATCTATCTTTAATAATTCATATTTTATCTCTGAATTATGAAGACCTGCAGATTTCCCCATCTCTTCTGAACAAAACGGTGTCAGAATGAGCTTTCTAGCCGCTACGGTTAGGAAATTATGGTCATTTGTTCGAGGGGAATCCTGAATGTGAGAAATACACTGCAGAAAACTTATACCTCTCTCTGTGTCTGTGTGTGTAAGTGCTGATTACAGCAGGTGCAGCTAATTTAACTGACCTAGATATACCAAGCTCAGACTCTTAACAGCCTCTGTTCACTTTAGGCTCTGTGTATGTGTGTGTGTATCAATATTTCTCCCATGTTAAAGTATTACTCCTCCATAATAGTATTTCTGCTAAATCAAAGTACTTCTACTACATCTTAGTACTTCTGCTCAATCATAGTGTTTTTGCCAAATCATGGTATTTGTGCCAAAGCATACTATTTCCACAAAATAACAGTATTTCTGCTATGTTATATTATTACTGCTCATAGTATTTCTGCCAAATCTTGGTATTTGTTCCAAAGCATAGTATTTCTGCCAAATCACAATATAACTGCAAAATAAAGGTTTTTTTTTAGACAAATCATAGTGTTTGTGCTAAATCCTAGTAATTCTGCTCAATCATAGAATTTCTGCTATGCTGAAGTGCTTTTTGCTAGATTATAGAATTTCTGCTAAGTCAAAGTATTTCATGTAAATCATACTATTTATACCAAGTCCCAGTGTTTCTGCCAAATCACAAATCATAAATAATGTGGCGTGTTGGTGGAACAGCTAGTTCTCTCCCATCATGCCTTGGGACATGTGCTGCTGTTTAGATGTTCTTGTTTCATTGTTTATGATTACGTTACTTTTAACTGTTGTCTTGAATGTTGTGTTTATACTACGGTACAAAGTCAGTTATTGTTTTATAGGAAGAATGAAGTACCATAAGTGAGTTCTGTTATGCTGTTAATGACCCTTGAAGCACATTGTAGCACAAGCAAGTGTTTAATAAAGAGCACCCCCTACCAGCTTGGGGTGGAAATACAAGCTCAATCAATCAATCTCTCTCTCTCTCTCTCTCTCAGCTTCTTTGTAAGATTCATCTGCATGCTAGTAGTGCAATTCATCCTGATTGGTGATTGGTCAAAAGTCTACAGTGGAAGAAGAGGCTTGTGATTGGTTAAAAATGTGCAATGAAGAAGACTTCTTTCATTCATTCAGTCTGTTGTCTGTTTTTTCTTTGTCAGGTGATGTTTCCAGCTCCTTTATCCCACCTGATGCCTGGACTGCTGTCTGTGGTCTTCAGCATGATCACAATGTGTTATTTATGTATTTGACTGGTTTAAAATGACAGGACAGTAAGCATTATCAGTGTATATTCCAATAAAAGCATGTAGTTTTTACTCCAACATCGATGAGGATTTTCTTTTGGCTCTTTTGAACCAACAGGTTGGAAAGTCTCCTGAAATTAAGCGCAATTGAAAATCAATTCCTTTCTTTTCTTCTGTAATTATTATGTGCAAAGACTAGCCATAAGAGGAGTCTTTTAGGTTTTCCTGATGAGACAATGTAATTGTTTTACTTTTCTACTGGTAAAATCTGAAGGATTATTCATGCCATGACACTGTCATTTACAGACAGGCAAGAAATTAAAGGCATGCCCTGAACTCTTGACCCCTACACAGAGAGACATTGTTGCACTTTGCTCTTTTCTGCCATGTTAGGGTTCACTTGTCAAAGGTAAAAGAGTTGTAAAATCATTACAAACTTGCTATCAGAGATTATGTTTGTCCCGTGACAAATAGACGGAGTAGTTGATTATGAAAATGGCGTGATCATACACCATGGCTTTCACAGTCACCTGATGTCAACCAAGACTATTCTGGGGAAATTTGACACACATAACAGATAGATAATAGCTCTGTTAGTGTTTCCTAATCAATTCCAGGAAACACTGAAGTTGTTGTGGAGGCATGTGTTGTACAAATACTTCCAAAACTTGTGTTTGCCTGCTTGTACACATTGCTTCTTTGGTTCATTCTGTTATGTGTTTCTACATAGTTGTGTCTACATGTCTAAGGCAGATTAAAGCCCAACTTGGGCATTCATTAAGTAAATCCACAACTCACAGGACTGTAACACAGGACACTTTATTAAAGTGGATGAAACAGGAATACAGGAAAACAGCACTGCAGGATAGTCAATCAGTGAACTGAACTACAAAAAGTCAAAAGTGCCTATCAGGTAGGCTGGAATCATACACGTTACCGTCAACAATATCACTGTGAATGTTACACATACTTAAAGAAAGTTTACAACGAGCGAGATGTACTGACAATAGCCAAACACGGGTAAATGTGTAGTAAATGGCAGTGCGGTAAATCTGCCTAGTATGATATTAAATACACTTACTACTTCATATATCTCAGATCGTTTGTAACGAGCCACGGAAAGCACCATGTTGACTTGAAGGCGCGTGGATACCCTCTGTGCGTGAGTGAAGGCAGCGGCTCGGCTGAGCAGCTGCTGTGTGCAGGTTTGGTGAAGACCATACTTCTCACCAGGCCTGCTGACGAGGTGCATGGGCGTCTGGATTTACAACATGAATTGCTAATGTCGCGATCATCAGTTGCAGCCACTGAAAAGACTAGAAATGGGCGTAATACATTAGATGTCGGCTAGCGCGCCGCTAACATTTACCACAAAGAAAAAGGCTTAAATGCGCTATTCAGCGTCGTGTAATTTCCGCTAAATCCAGAGTCTGTAACTTCACGTAAACATAGAAGAAATGCCAGTTTCCATTTAAAAAAATAGCGGACCTGCCGGCTTCTTCACTGTGTGTTGTTTTTGTTTTGGTGACGCAACTTCCGTCGACCAGACTATTGGTCGTCTACAGTGGGTTTTGGCGTTCCTATTGGCCCGAGTCTACAGTGTCTACGCTCACCGTAGACTCCGGGCCAATGAAAACGACGTAATCGTCTACAGTCAGCGTAGACGTTGTACTATCGTAGACTCGACTTCTGCGGTCTGAGCAGTTTTTACTGTCATCTTACTCTTGAGCCATAAATTACGTTTATTTTCAAACTCTTAAAATGAAGCCGTTTCTTCTCTCGTCACATCTCCTCAACGGAGCTATGAAAATCGCAGTCAAAGTTCACCAAACTCCCCTGATTCACCCAGTACAAGAATGATGCTTCTATCCCACCTAGTTTTGGAGTTACACAACGTTTTGTAACTCCAAAAAACGGCGTCTTTCGCCTCTCACCGCGATCTCATTCTGACTGCTCATGAACCTGTTTTCCATATTGCTCCCTGTCTTTCCTAGTAGCGCAGTTGGTAAGAACACACGCCTGCAGCTCAAACGTTATGGGTTCAATTCCACCTTGGTTAATATGTTTTTTTTTCCCCCTACAAATTAATACACTATCACAGACGAGTAATTTTACAGTCATCTTACTGTTGAGCCATAAACTACGTTTGTTTGAGGGGTGGATATCTGTCCTCTCAGTTCTGATTCACCCAGTAAAAGAATTATGCTTCTATCCCACCTAGTTTTTGAGTTACACGACGTTTTGTAACTCCAAAAAACGGCGTCTTTCGCCTCTCACCGCGATGTATTTCTGACTGCTCATCAATCTTTTTTCCAGCCGCCAGCCACGTTTCCAGGTGGCGCAATTGGTAATGACACCGGTCTGCAGCTCAAAGGTCGTGGGTTCAATCCCACCTTGTTCAACATTTTTTTTTTCACTACAAATTTATACACTATCACAGACCTGTAATTTATATTGCTAATTTATTACAATTCTGCAAAATTTTAGGATTTTAGTAGCTTTTTTGGACCTGAGATTTTTGTTAACGCTCCATGGCAGAAATACATACAAGTACACAGCCTGATGAAGCAGACAGAAGCAGTACCTCTGATTGCAGAAAGTATTACTCCTCCATAATAGTATTTCTGTTTAATCAAAATACTTCTACTACATCTTAGTACTTCTGCTCAATCATAGTATTTCTGTTATGTTATAGAATTACTAATAAGTGGGGAATTTCTGTCATGTTATAGTATATGTGCTGATTACAGTATATTTGCCAAATCATAGTATTTATCCCGAATCATAGTATTTATGCCAAATTACAGTATTTCTGCTAAAAAGCAGAAATAGTACCTTTTAGCAGAAATTTCTGTCAAAAGATATTAGTTATGTTAAAACATAGTATTTCTGCTAAATCATAGTATTTCTGCCAAATCATAGTATTTGTGCCAAATCATAGTATTTCTGCCAAATCATCGTATTTGTGCCAAATCATGGTATTTGTGCCAAATCATGGTATTTGTGCCAAATTAGAGTATTTGTGCCCAATTAAAGTTGTTATGTTATAGTATTACTACTAAGTCATAGAATTTCTGTTATGTTATAGTATATAGCAAACCATAGTATTTGTGCCTCAACATACTATTTCTGCCCAATTGTAGTATTTGTGCAAAAACATAGTATATCTGTTATGTTATAGTATTACTACTAAGGCATAGCATTTCTACCAAATCATAGTATTCCTTCAAAATCATAGTATTACTGCAATTTCATAGTATTTGAGCGAAATTGTAGTATTTGTGCAAAAACATACTATGTCTGCAAAATCATCATATATCTGTGATGTTATAGTATTACTACTAAGCCATAGTATTTCTGCAAAATCATAGTATTTTTGCAGAAACATTGTACTTTTGGTAATCATAGTATTTCTACTAAATAATAGTATTTCTGCCAAATCATAGTATTTGTTTCAAATCATAGCATTCGAACTAAATCATAGAATCATAGTATTTGTGCCAAAACATTGTATTTGTACAAAGTCATAATATTTCTTCTAAATCACAGTATTTCAATCAAATCTCAGGAGTTGTGCAAAAATGCAGTATTATTGCCAAATCATATTATTTCTACCCAAACATATCAGTTCAACTTATTTAGCTCTTCTCAACAGCCCAACACCTCTTCTTCACCTCGTTTCAGCAGAATTGTGAGTTCTGCAGTTCTGCAGAACTCTTTTCAGCAGAAATTCTGCTGATTGAACTCTTTTCAGACGGATTTTCACCTCTTTTAAGGCCAAATTCTGCTTATTCACCTCTTCTGCAAAATTTTCAGCCTTTTCACCTCTTATCAGCACAAATATCAGCTTTTTTCAGAAAAAACCTCTTTTGAGCAGAAATTCTGCTGATTCATCTCTTTTTAGCGCAAGTTTTTGCTTCTTTACCTCTTTTCAGCAGAAATTCTGCTGATTCACCTCTTTTCTGCAAAATTTTCAGCCTTTTCATCTCTTATCAGCACAATTCTCAGCAGCTTCTGCTCATTTCAGCAAAATTGTCAGTCTCTCCATCAACTCTTTGTCAGAATGAGTTTGGGTCAGTGAAATGAGTAGCTGCTTTGATACCAGGAGGGCCAGGTTTGAATCCTGCTCAGGGCTACTTTTTCACCACCATACAACTTTTTGCAACTCTTCATCTTTTTCAGCTTTTCAGCAGACAGCTTCAGCGTTAAGGCATCCACACAGCATTTTCGCAGGAAATGCAAATTTTTCTAGTTCTTTATTATTATTCTTCTAGTTGCTTCCGTACACTTTTTGGCACTTAACTACTTCCACAGTTTTCTGCCGATTTTCTCAGTTCAAACTCTATACTGTTCTGCTCTTTCTGCTCTTTCCGGCAATGACTTTTGGTGTTTATTACTGTTATACTTTTTAAATATTACACTTTTTTCCTTTAATTTGTCCCATTGAAATGAATGGGAAACTTCCACAATTCTGCTAAAACTTGCTTGTCTTTGAAACTTAACTACTTTGTCATACTTTCACCTAGAAACTCCATTCAAACTTTAAAATGTTCTCAGATTATTGGGCTATTCCTGTCTGATTCAGCTTTTTCAGATCTTCTACCGTTTTAATTTTATACCTCTTTAAGTTTTCAGTTGCAAAATTGTGATTTTTCAGAAAATACATGCGTTGCTATGGTTGCTATGCAATTAACTCAGAGTGTGCACTCGTCCTTTCTGAATTTTCTCTTCATGTCTGAACAACTTCTTGCTACTCGCTGAATTTCCACTCAACCCCACAAATTATACATCAAAACGTAGGTATTTCTGTTGGCTTTCAGAAAATGTCACTATCATTGTTGTGGGACTTATAGAGTTTTTGCAAATCTCCTCAGAGTAACATAAAGTCTCAAAACTCTCCATAGAAACTCAATGGAGAGTTTCTTCAAAATCAGCGCTGGAATTCTCTAATGAGAGGCATTTTCAAATCGTCATATCTCCTTAACGAAACAAAGTTGAGACATGACGCTTGTGCCAATATATCTTCAGACGTCACTGATGCTCACAATTCAAGAATTTTTTCCTCACCTATTACCGTTTGGCCATGAATTACACTTGTTTGAGGGGTGGAAATTTGTCCCTCACTCAGATTTCTTCAGATTTCAAACTCTGGAAATGAGGCACTTTTTTCTCTCATCATATCTTTTTGATGGATTTCCACAGAGACCTGAAAATTCCCATGACTGTTCACCAAAGCCTGCTGTTTCTTACGGTGAAAGAACGAGTTTGATGCTCCATATAGATTTAGAGTTACAAAACATTGTTTGAGGGCAAGTCAAGGCAGTTTTGCTTTGCCTCTACTCAGTTACAGTGTATTACAAGTCATATATCTTTAATAATTTATATTTTATCTCTGATTTATGAAGACCTGCAGATTCCCCCATCTCTTCTGAACAAATCGGTGTCAGAATGAGCATTCTAGCCCCTACGGTTAGGAAATTATGGCCATTTGTTCGAGGGGAATCCTGAATGTGAGAAATACACTGCAGAAAACTCACACCTCTCTCTGTGACTGTGTGTGTAAGTGCTGATTACTGCAGGTGCAGCCAATTTAGCTGACCTAGATATACCAAACCCAGACTCTCAACAGCCTCTGCACACTTTGCTCTCTGTGTATGTGTGTGTGTATATCAATATTTCTCCCATGTTAAAGTATTACTCCTCCATAATAGTATTTGTGCTAAATCAAAGTACTTCTACTACATCTTAGTACTTCGGCTCAATCATAGTATTTCTGCTAAATCATAGTATTTTTGAAAAATCATGGTATTTGTGCCAAATCATGGTTTGGGGGCAGAACCATAATATTTATTTTATGTTATGAGATTACTACTAAGTGCAGGAATGTCTGTTATGTTATAGTTTATGTGCTGAATATAGTATATCTGCCAAATCATAGTATTTATCCCAAATCATAGTATTTGTGCAAAATTACAGTATTTCTGCCAAAAAGCAGAAATAGTACCTTTTAGCAGAAATTTCTGTGAAAAGATATTATTTATGTTAAAACATAGTATTTCTGCTAAATCATAGTATTTCTGCCAAATCATAGTATTTGTACTTATTCATAGTACTTGTGCCAAATCATAGTATTTGTACCCAATCATAGTATTTCTGCAATATGATCGTATTTGTGCCAAATCATGGTATCTTTTTGCCAAATCATGGTATTTGTGCCAATCATGTTATTTGTGGCCAGTTAAAATTTCTGTTATATTAGTGTTACTACTAAGTCATAGAATTTCTGTTATGTTATAGTATATCTGCTGATTATGGTATATGTGCCAAATAATAGTATTTATAGCAAATAATAGTATTACTGCCCAAACATAGTATTTCTTGTAGTATTTGTAGTAGTAGTTGTTGTAGTATTTGTGCAAAAACATAGAATTTCTGCAAAATCATAGTATATCTGTTATGTTATAGTATTACTACCAAATCATAGTATTCCAAATCATAGTATTACTGCAATTCCATAGTATTTGAGCGAAATCGTACTATTTGTGAAAAAACATACTATGTCTGCAAAATCACATTATATCTGCTATGTTATACTATTACTACTAAGTCACAGTATTTCTGCCAATTCGTAGTATTCGTACTAAATCATACTACTTGTGCCAAATCATAGTATTGAAATCAAAATATAGTATTTGTACCAAAGCATTGTATTTGTACGAAGTACAGTATTTCTGCCAAATCAGAGAATTACTGCAATTTCATAGTATTTTGAGGAATCCCTTTTGTTATAGTATTACTTCTAAGTCGTAGTATTTCTGCTTTGTCATAGTATTTGTACTGAAACATAGTATTTCTGCCAAATCATAGTTTTACTGCTATTTCATAGTGTTTGAGTGAAATTACAGTGTTTCTGCAAAAACATTGTATTTCTGCTAAATCATAGTATTTCTGTTATCTTAAAGTACTTGCACTCAATTATAGTATTTGTGCCAAAGTGTAGTATTTCTGCCAAATCATATTATCTCTGCTAAATCATAGTGTCTGCCAAATCATAATATTTGTGCCTAAACGCAGCATTTGTACCAAACATAGTATTGCTGCTATATCATAGTATTTGATCCAAATCATAGTATATGTCCTAAAACATAGTATTT